>NC_088645.1:40176762-40199262 GCF_964019385.1 Sycon ciliatum | reverse complement strand
GGATATGCAACAGCAGATGGCGCTACAGCAACAGCAGCAGCATCAGCATACCGCCGTGTATCAACAGCGTCAGCAGTGGTTTGCCGCTCAGCTGCGCGGCGAGAACATGGGTATGGCACCGCCCCCTGGCATCGGTGCTGGGAACACCCCAATGGGAATGGGCGCGATGCAGAGCCTCGGACAGTCGTCGATGGCCAGCGCCATGAGCTCCATGGCCATGCCGGGCGCCGCCATCAGCCAGCAGCAGGCGGCGACGGCGGGGCAGACGCCCATGCATCCGGCGCACGCGCTCCCGCAGCCGCACCACCGTGGCGCTGCTGCTGCTGCCGCCGCTCCGCCAGTAGCAATGACCGCCGGTGGTGCTGCGGCTGGCGGAGCGGCCATGCCCGGTGGCAATCCGTCCCTGATGCAGGTGCATCGGCCCGACGAGCGACGTCTCGTCATGGAACAGCAGCACCACCAGCAGCAACAACAGCACCAGCAACAACAGCAGCAGCAGCAGAACCCAGTAGAGGAGGACGATCTTGACGACGATCACGGCGAGAAGCAGGTGTCGACTGCGCGCTTCCGCCGCAACCACGAGCTCATGTCGGAGATCTTCAGCGACGTGATTGTGCCGATGGACGCCGATTGCTCGATCCTGTGCGTGCGTAATTCGCTGCGCATGGGAGAGGTACTGGACGGTGTGGGCGTTCAGCGTGACACTCCGCTGCTGGGCCCCGACGATATGAAAGCCATCGAGGAGGCTGTGGAGCTGAAGAGACAGGCACTCACTCAGGACATAGCAGATTTGGAGGATCGCTGCCGTGCTAGGCAGCAGCGCGTGCTGGACAGAAAGGCGGAGTTTGACAATTGCTGGCATAGCATGAATGCTGGTGGTGCTGGCAGCTCACGATCTGCATCACCCACCAAAACCGTAAGGTGATCAGCTGAGTGTGTCGTGTTAACTGCTGGAATAGGGCTGGCGATATGTTGCTTACTCACGGCAGATTTCTTTGTGTGTCTCTCTGACACACACACACACACACACTCTCCCTCTCTCTCTCTCTCTCTCTTTCTGTATCTCTCTCTCTCTCTCTCTCTCTCTCTCTCTGTATCTCTCTCTCTCTCTGTCTCTCTCTGTTCTCTCTGTCTCTCTCTCTCTCTCTCTCTCTCTCTCTCTCTCTCTCTCTCTCTCTCTCTCTCTCTCTCTCTCTCTCTCTCTCTCTCTCTCTCTCTCTCTCTCTCTCTCTCTCTCTGTATCTCTCTCTCTCTCTCTCTCTCTCTCTCTCTCTCTCTCTCTCTCTCTCTCTCTCTCTCTCTCTCTCTCTCTCTCTCTCCCTCCCTCCCTCCCTCTCTCTCTCTCTCTCTCTCTCTCTCTCTCTCTCTCTCTCTCTCTCTCTCTCTCTCTCTGTATCTCTCTCTCTATCTCTCTCTCTCTCTCTCTCTCTCTCTCTCTCTCTCTCTCTCTCTCTCTCTCTCTCTCTCTCTCTCTCTCTCTCTCTCTCTCTCTCTCTCTCTCTCTCTCTCGCTCTGACTCTCCTATAAAACAGTGCTCGTGAGGAGCATGTCTCAGATGTGTCCACTCTTCAAATCACTTTCCTTTGTTGTGTACAGTTATGTGCATCACACCCCTATGCCAGATATCGCACCATGTGAACTACAATACCTTAGTCCGTGTGTCTAGTGTAGATTTGATTATTCTACTATAGCTAGTGGCCCAATTTCATGCTTCTTTTCCCCCTTGATACCCGCATGCTCCCGTTCTGTTGACTATGCTGAGAATGCAGGCATTCACAAAGCATAGTACCTGTGCTGTTTTTAGATGTTCATCTGGTATGTTTATGTGCTGAATGCGGCGGCCGCTTTTGTTTGCACGTCCGCCCACGCTGTATGAGCTGTCTGCGTTGCGTCTTCTTATTGCCCCCCCCCCCCTCTCTCTCTCTCCCCCCCCCCTCCCTCTTCTCTTCTTGTTTTGGTTTCATTTTTTTACCAGCATCATGTTCGTTAGGTTTGTCTCCAGGCTATGCTATTATTCTAATCTCTGGACAGCATGGTCTTTCGTACGCATATTCCAAAGTGTGTTTTTCGTCGCTGCCACGGTTCTATTCTGTTTTCAATAACGTCAGCGCAGTACACTATCATAATGTTCACCTCTCATCGATAAGCCTTTGCCGGCATGTCTTGAATAAGAAGACTGCATGGGTGCGGCGGCGCTCGTGAAATCTTGACCCGTGTTGGCGTTACCGGGATGAAGGAACTAACGTTACACGCACTAAAATGAACTATAACGTGTGCTTGCTTATTGTTGTTATGTGGTCCATGATATTATAATAATACATTGGCCACAACATTCTACTTCAGTTGCCCGCAGGCTGGGGACCCGAAACAGTACGCTACTGCTTTCTTACAAAACACATTGATTGCTGGCATCCTCTCCTGCTCACGGTGGTCTGCGCCGCTTTTGCCGTCACTTTTCAGTCTTCAGTTTGTATTCATTTTCTGCACATTATTATTTTTGCTTTGATCAGTTGTTCTGACTTTTTTGAGATCCCGGCATAGGTTGTAGTGCGGTGTTGGACACTTTTACTTCTGCCTGAAGTTCTGGTGTGTGTGTTTGGGGGCGGGGGTACACAAACAGTGTATGCGCAGTGTAACACAGAGTGCAAAGCTATCATACTCTTTGTCACACTTTGCTTTCTGCCAGTATTATGAATGCCAAGTTGGCCCAACATTGCATACCTGTGTCTTGAACATTATTACGTTCTTCAGATGTACACTGTACTACAGTCCATTTCAAAACTATAGACGCGTACCTAGGCAAAAACCGTTATGCCAGCATCTATACCACATAAAATCTGTGATCACTTTGTGCATAAATTTTTCCAAATTGGGCGTCTGTTATCCAATCCTTTAGAAACTATATGAGTGTAATTGTGGAGCGATCCTGAGCAATATTCCGAAAACTATTCTCAAAAAGTTCCAGCCAAATTTGAAATATTTCAAAAACCCTACGCGTCTAGACTATAGTTTTGAAATGCACTGTAGCAAGAGTACTGCATGAGTACATGAACTAACTGGGGTTACCGGTATGTAAGCTTGGTTCTAGGTGACTGGCAAGATAGGGCCCTCATACTCATAGGATAAACAATTAAACATGCATACTTCGGAAGTACTGGTATAGTAGTGCTGTCATCATATCGATCAGTACTTTGCCACGATTCCAATGCATGCCATATGCGCCATGTATATCCTCACCACTACTAGTCACCACCATCACCTTTGACTTCGTATTTAATATCATGATTATACATGTACATGTATGTCATGCGCACAGTATCACTACACTACTGCAGTACTGGCAGTACTGCCTGGCAATAGCGTCAAAAAGAGCCTGGTAAAAAAAGTTGCATACATCTAGTATGTACCGGTACTTGGGGGGATGTGCAACTGTGGAGCAAGCGCTTACTATCTGTTGTCTTTGTGACAAAAAGGAAGGGGAAGAAGGAGACAGTCTTAATTGTAGGGGTGTCACTTCACTGACTTGAGCGCCGCCCCAAGTGAAGTGCATACAACAATGTACATACGGGTTTATGACAGGGACTCGAACAAAGGACTCCCTGGGTTTTTTGACATGATAGGCAAAGGAGTCGCCAGCAATACGTTGTACTTGTGTGTATTGCTCCCGGCACCTTACTTAGCCTTTAGCCTAGCTATCGTGCAAGGGGACGGGCCGACCACTCTGACGAGGCGACCAACTGTATTTCATTTTTGGCAGCAGACAGATGGAACATGCTTCCACCTGGATGTCGTCAAGCTAAGCCCCTTTCTGCATTTGTCACAAGCACCAAGTCATTCCTAGGGTTCCCAGTAAAAAGGCAACGCCTGTTGGGAGCTCCCTAGTAAAATAATAAATTCTACCACTACCTACTACCACTACTACTACTACTACTACTACTACTACTACTACTACTACTACTACTACTACTACTACTACTACTACTACTACTACTACTACTACTACTACTACTACTACTACTACTACTACTGTCTTGGAGGGCCATTACCTGATTAAGTTACAACCTGGAGGCCTGGACTGAAGAGTAAAGTGTGCCGGCAAAAATAACTAAAAGTAAGGGGACTCTTGCTAAAAGTTGCTACGTGTATCATGTTCACTATAAAGAAAATTGTGGACATCACGCACCTGCATTATTCAGAAATATAAACTTAAAGGGGGTTTGTCAACTGGCGTATGGTGGTGGACGGTTGGTGGACGGTTGACGATTTTTGGGCTCTGACGGTGGATGAGGCTTGGAGGATATCTTGGAGGAATCTGATGGTACTGTGCGCGTTATTGACTGCTGTATTGGGTTGTGTTGTGTTCCTTCATTCAGTAATTGCCTTTTTCCTTCGTCTTTTTGTCACCAGTTTCGTGTCGTTCTGTGGTATTTGCAGTGCATTGCTCGTTTGGATTGTTCATTTTGTGTTGAGTTTCCCCAGGGTTAGGCTCGGGGCTAGATTATCCTCTCGGTTGTCTTCTACAGTCTTTCTTTTACTCTCTTTCTTGTTACTGTTCATATGTTGTCATTTGAGCCATTTGCGCTGTTATGGCTTTTGTAGCTTTCCTTTAGTTAGAAACAGTTCGCTGAGCTGCAACGGCCTCCGAGTCTCCCGACTTCGACTTCTCCCCATGCAGAGTATGCAGAGTGGCCAGTGTTGCCGGTGCAATGGCAATGGCACTTGCATCGGGTGCTCCTGCACCAAGGAGGGTCGCACATGTACGAATTGTGTCCCTTCGAGAAAAGGGAGATGCAAAAACAACGCGAGCCCCGTGTCGTCAGTGTCACAACCGTCCCCGGCATCTCGACTGTTGAACTTGTCCGTGCCGCAGCCGCCGTCGGCATCTCAGCCGTTGTCGGCACCTCCACCGTTGACCACGGTCGTACAACAACATCAGTCACCATGTCAATCATCGTCGGCGTCTCGATCATCGAGTGCATGCGGCCCTACCATCGTTTCCATAGTAGCTGGTAGCGATGAAAACGCTGTAGCGCCCGTGCAGGCGACACCAGAGCAAGTCGATGCAAACTCGTCTGACATCACTGACAGCCAAGCTGCACGCCTGCTAGCTTCATTGGATGACACCTGTACCCAGGGCCGGGAGGCTGCTGAGGAGCCCATGGGGTTTCGGATACCGATAGACGAATCCACCAATTATCACCAGCACATCAGTGATCCGACGATGGATGGCCTCGTGGTGTCCCATCTGGAAGAGAGTAGTATGGCTGACGTAGATGTATTACGTGTAGAGGACATCCGTTGCAACCTCCCGGATCCTGAGCAGGTGGATGAATTCTCGCCGTCCTTCCAGCTTGGGCAGCTCTCGGCGGAGGAGACGGACCAGCTGATAGATATTGCTTACAATAAATGTGTACAATACCGGCCAAACGCGTTTCAGGTTCCATTGGGGAATGTAGGACGGCGGTACATAACAGCTCTATCAGCGCTCTACTCTTGCTTTGGTGACGGTGGAAGCTACTGGCGGAGAGCTTTCAAGATAGCGACAGTGTTTCAGGCACTTATGTTACAGAAGCCAGGTGCTGAGTCCTCGAAATATGGCACGCTTCTTGAGCAACGACTACAACAATGGTCTACCGGAGATGTGATGGGATTATTGAGCGAGGCAGACACCATCCAGACCTCCAAACAGAAATCGTCCAGGGCTGAGCGGAGGGGCGCTGCGGATCCTGCCAGGCACTTTGCCGACAGCGTTACTGCTGGAAAGCTTAGTACGGCACTCCACACCCTGGCAAATGACGACGGTGGTGGTGGTGTTCATTCGATTACCGACATAGTTGATGGCAAGACCGTCAGGGACATACTCAAGGAGAAGCATCCATCACCAGAGCCAGCTGATGACACCGTCCTTATACCAGGTGAGCCTCCATCACAACCCCATCCGGTGTACTTCAGTGGCCTTGGACGGGAGGCAATTAGAAAGGCAGCGCTTCACACCCAGGGTGCGGCCGGTCCCAGTGGTGTCGATGCAGAAATTTGGAGGCACATGTGCTCCAATTTCGCAGACGCCTCCGCCACTTTGTGCGACGCTCTGGCCTCTTGTGCCAGGCGGATGGCAACTGCATACATCGATCCCGATTCGCTTACCGCCTTTACAGCTTGCCGCCTGATAGCGCTGGATAAGTGCCCAGGTGTTCGGCCAATAGGTATTGGAGAGGTTGTAAGACGAATTATCAGTAAAGCAATCCTCTCCATTGCCGGTCATGCTGTGCAGGGGGCAGTCGGATGTGACCAGTTATGTGCTGGCTTAGACTGCGGCATAGAGGCGGGAGTGCATGCGATGCAATCTGCTTTTGCCGAGGATGATACTGACGGCATTATTATGGCTGATGCGTCCAACGCTTTCAATCGGTTGAATCGACAAGTCTGCCTTCGCAACGTCCGGCACTTGTGTCCACCCCTCGCTACAATATTGATCAATACGTACAGGGAACCTGCGCATCTATACATCGATGGTGAGTGCATTCTTTCCGAAGAAGGCACGACGCAGGGTGATCCACTCGCCATGCATATGTATGCGTTGGGCATGCTACCCCTGATCCGTGCAGCAGCTGGCGAGGAGACAGTGCAGTCCTGGTTCGCAGATGATTCCTCTGCAGCGGGCCGTTTGAATCGGGTACGTCAGTGGTGGGATGTCCTGACGGTGCAGGGACCGGCATATGGCTACGTTGTGAACCCAGCTAAGTCTGTTCTTGTGGTGAAGGAACATTGCCTTGTTGAGGCGAGGGATCTCTTCAAAGACACCGGAGTAGCTATCACGACTGAGGGAGTACGCTACCTCGGTGCTGCAGTGGGCACTGAGGCTTACAAGGAGACCTATATTCAACGAAAGGTAGAGACCTGGGTGCAAGAGGTCAATCGGCTGGCAACTATTGCACAGACTCAGCCCCAGGCAGCCTACTCAGCATTTGTATCAGGACTGAGAGGGAAATGGACCTTTCTATGCAGAACCATGGACATCCCCGAGCACCTGCTGGAGCCACTTGAAGGTGCCATTAGAACTAAACTGATTCCAGCGTTGACCTGCCGCTCACCTCCTGGTGGGGATCTCCGGCGCGTGTTCGCTCTCCCGTGTCGTTTGGGCGGCTTGGGTATCACGAGCCCTATGTCCTTATGTGGGCAATACAACTCGTCAGTTCGCATTACCGAGTCTCTCACCAGCAAGATTCTGTCTGGTGACACTGCACTTGACGATTGCTTAACTAAGATGCGCAAGATGAAGGCAGAAGTCAAGGCAGAGTCCCGTCAAGCGCAGGCAGCGGCAATGGAGGACGTGGTCCAGAATGCATCCGCGAGTCTGCGTAATGTCATCGATATCGCTAGAGAGAAGGGTTCATCTAGCTGGTTAACATGTCGTCCGCTGAAGAAGTACGGTTTCAGCCTCACGAAGCAAGAGTTCTGGGACGGCCTGTGTCTCCGCTATGGATGGACGCCGGCGAGAATACCGACTCATTGTTCATGTGGCCAAGAGGTGAGCGTTTCTCACTCACTATCCTGTCCTCATGGAGGATTTCCCACCATACGACACAATGCCATTCGTGACACTACCGCACAGCTCCTACACCAAGTCTGTAGCAATGTGTCCACGGAGCCTACGCTGCAGCCACTGACCGGTGAGCGATTGCAATACCGAACGGCCAACGTGGAGGATCATGCACGCCTTGATGTCGCTGCCAGTGGTTTGTGGGGCAGTCGATTTGAGCGAACCCTTATTGATGTCCGGGTTTTTAATCCTTATGCTCGCTCAAATCAGTCTGCACCACGTACCACTGTGTATCATCGACATGAAAGAGAGAAACGAAGGCACTACGAAGAGAGAGTGAGACAAGTGGAGCATGCCACTTTTGTTCCGGCTGTGATGTCTGCGAGTGGAGGCATGGGCAAGGCAGCAACGGCCCTCTACAAACGAGTGGCCTCTCTGTTGGCGGCGAAAAGAGGGGAGCAGTATTCTCATGTGATGGCTTTCGTCAGGTGCAGGATCGCTTTTTCCCTCTTGCGGTCCTGCATCATGTGCCTCCGTGGGTGCAGAAGGCTCTCTAGCCAGCCTGCCTTGGCTGTGGGCGATACCTCTGCTGCACTGGCAGTGGTGGAGGCCCGGGTACCGGCTTAGCGTGCACGAGCGGTAACAGTGACTGGAATATTGACTTGAAGTTGAACTTGCTGCTGTTCACCTAAGTAGGTATACATTATTATGCTGTTTTGTTTTTTTGCGTGTTTTTTCGTTTTTTTCTTTTCTTTCTAGAACTTTGAGTTGAAGTTTTTGGAACACTTGGGAAAAAATATTCATTGTGTTTATTTTGCCCGTAAAAGAGGCTGTTGTAAACTGGCAACCGCTAACGCTCTATTGCAGTTGCTATTCACAATCTGCGCATGCGCTGGATAAAAATCTGTATTGCGATGTTTGCTGCATTCCCAACTCTTCACAATATTGAATTGTGTATTGTGCGTATTGTGATGTTGACAACTCTTCACAATAAGAAGGAACCTGTGCTGACGGGTGGGACAAGCCAACAATGCTGACCTGTGGTCACCGTGTTACCACGCGAGCTTGCGCACCATGAGAGTTTAGAGGGAGAGGAGAGAAAACAGATGTAGCAGGGATTCTTGTAAAAAGAGAGAAGACAGAATTTACCATGGTGGTGAATACAATGTAGTATGGGAGTGCACAAGACTTCTTTTCAGCGAATAGTACGGGACGTGTGGAACACTCTACCCTTAAATACAGGCATGCACTTCAGCACTTTTCGAGCAGTGGAGCAACGAACGTTACGTCCTTGAATAATAATGCTGATTATCCGTATCGGTCCATCATTGTTGAATCGTTTTCAGTCACCTGATCGTGGACCCTGCATTAAACTCTGAGTTCTGACGTCGCCTCAACATTCATTGCAATGACCTGTTGCGTACAATGTAACGTCAATATACCACAGAGACAGAAGGGAACAGAGACAACCGGATACAGTACATCATTGTTATAACGCTGCTAACAACAATAATTATTGTGATGTACATGTACATGTAAGTACTTGGAAATAGAGAGGAAGATTATACATAATATTATAGACTAGAAAAAGGAGCAAGGAACTACAAGTTACGCTATAATGTCCACTAACCCCACCAGCTCATGCGATAACATTGCACAACATTTAATTAATCCTTGGCTCTCCAACCGAGTCCATTCTTGCGCACCTGATAATAATAGACCGGTGTCATTATGGTATCCGCGTGCAATGATAATGATAATAATTATTATGATTGCAGCCCTGTGCACATTCGGATCCCGGAAAACGATCAGCGCGGGCAGTGCACTTCACACCACGACGGACATGACTCAGGAGTCCAGAGGGCGGAAGAACGATGCCTCTGCGAGCACATACTAGCAGGAAACGAACAGGCAAAGGGGACAAGGAATGTATACTTTTTCCGGATATGCAAGAGTACAATGTACAGCTGGGGATTATGTACTCTTCATAATATTATTTTGTGATGCGGTCATGCAGATAGGGCTAAGAATAGTCCGCGAGTTCTGGTAATGAATGCATCTGTATCATCTTCGTGAAGGCAGTCTTAGTCGTCCTTATTGGTTAATTTTCTTCTACAAAGTACAATAACCGCCTATTGAAGTCGCAGCATCTCAGTTCGTACCGTCTTCGAAGATCAACGTAATACCGGGGAGCTACAATGTACATGAGCACTTAGGGTTCCCTGTAACAAGACGGCAACGTCTGTAGGGCCTTCCCTATCAAAATAATAAATTCTACTACTACTACTACATGTACATGTAGATTGCAGAATCATGACGTCAGGTATTACATGTACGTTCGAAGGTTGAATGGCAAAATCATGGTGAAGGAAGGGGGGGGGGGCAATAGATACATTTACATGTATCTACATGTACAGTGTACCTTCTTTGATACATGCAGACAGGTGTAATACAATGAGGAGAGGAGAGGGGGGGGGGGGGGGGGGGCGGGGGAAGAAAGAGGTGGTGAACGGTATGAGTGGAGCAGGCACTTTATCCTCGACTAGAGTCATGTACACGTGATGAGCAGTCGCTGAAAACATTTTTTAAATCACCTCTAGCAGAAAGACTCGAATGGAGAACCAAGGATTTAAATATAAAGAAGGTCAAAATGTTTCATGTTATCCGTAGTTTGTGTCCAACACTAACACTTGTTTTCCTCTTGGTTGCGCTCGCCTTCCCCTTTCTCATTTTACATTGTATTTTCATAACGTAGAACCTTCCAAGTTGGAAGGCTGTTGGTTTGCGCTTCCAAGATGTGATAGAGCAGGTCGTCAGGTCGTTGAATGTCAGTATGACATCAGTATGACATCAGTATGACATCAGTATGACACCAGTCGGGCTTGTGCTAGCGCTAGCTGTTTCACCTTTTGTCAAGTTCTGACTACACAACATTTTGCTTACTCAAGTGGTGTGCTTCCCTGTTCGAAGAGTGCTCAATACCCATGTAGGGCAGAGCCTTAATTTTGCTTATAACTGTTAGTGTTGGACACACACTACGGATAACATGTGACATTTTGGTCCCTACCTCTAACAGTCGTGACTGGATGGGAAGGAGAGAGTAATTGGTTGCTTGCATGGTACCGCCTTGCTGGAAAACGCCCTGAATTCGCAAACTTGACTTGAGTTTTTCGTGAACTTTGGATTAGAACAGCGAGGCATTACATTCATGGAGCATGATCAGGGAATGGTTTTGTGTGCTAGAGTGTGTGACCCGGTCAGAGAGCAGCGCAGGTGAAAAACCAAGTCCACCGTGGCCGGTAGACTGACCTGCATTCAGTTAGCGGAACAGTCTCTGAAATTCTTCGGTACTGTTCTGTGGTCATTTGTACCAAAATAAGAACCCACAGAGAGGAGTGCACTGCAGATATTGTTGATGCAACGGGACACGAACAATAATTCTGGACTTTACATAGTATGATCTCTTGTGTCATGCATGATGATACATGTACCCGGAGTTTTGGGGACTACCCGTCGATATCTCGTCTGCCCCGAGATACCTGATAAAGGCTGATTCACTCGCATCTTCTGCTACATGTACTGTATCAGCGCGCGAGAAGTAACTTTGTAGAAGACGACTTCGAACATACAACACTTTATCACTCCCTTAGTATTGACTCCCATAGATTTTTGCCATACCTAAGCAGTCAAATATTCCTGCATATTTCACACCTTAGGGCTATATTGACCGCTTATAATATTTGACTCCTTTTTAGCGATTGAACACATGCTTTGGTTAGTCGTGATACATCTAGTATTGACTTCGAACTTGGTCAATATAGGAAATAAAAGACCTCGTAAAAGACCTCGGCTTCGCCTCGGTCTTTTTACTCGCCGCTTAAATTTCCTATATTGACCTCGTACTCAGTCAACATTAGATACGTATTGCCATGACTTCTACTTTTCACTGAAAACACTGCCTGTATGAGCTCTTTATCATGCAGACCACCAGCGCTGATCAGGCAGGAGGGACATTGTACAGAATTGCATAGCCTACATACATGTACATGTACGACATACTAGGAGTACATGTACAATACAATCATGACATTGTAGTTATGCTTCTACATCCCAAAGGATGCCAAATTATGCTCTACATTTTTATGCAGGCATAATCCGCCAGAGCCTGACATTGAGCACTGCCACGGTCAACCACAACACGAGGGACCTTCGTTTTAGACCAGGGAGTCGTATAAACCCAATACACGGCTCCCTGCTGTAGACCAGCTATGGTACCGGTTTTGTTTCCTTTTTACTTCTATTTGTTTTTGTTGTTCTCTGCGTGCCAAAGTCTCAGCGTGAATCATTCATGCACACTTTACATCTTTAAAGTTTCAAAGCATTCGTCTAGGGTAGGGATTGAGTTGAATCTTTTACAGAACCTTGTTGCATCTGCCTTGAGTTTCTTTGGATTAGACTATTTCAAATTTTCATTTTCATTTCATCGCCGAGTTTCATCCCTTGCATCTTTGGTGTTCTTCCTTCTTTCCATGTCGTATTGTTTGAATAAACCCGTTTTGAGAGTAGAGCTATGGTACCGGTTACCACCAAGCCGTCACCATGCCAGCACTGCTGGCCCAGCTGAGACGGTTTTCTTCACTGCCATCAGACATCGAAACTCACTCTAGAACTACCTGTAACTGTAACTTGGAAGCTAAAGCTTTCCTGTGAAACTACACAGGTAATTGCTTGATGGGACATACATGTACATGTCCACAGTCATGTACATGTACATGTACATTACATTAATTTTGTACATGTACATGTACATGGCCAAACCCATAACCCGTTGGTACATGACAGTCACATGTACTTCGTATAACATCATTTTTCTCTTACAATCACGCTGATTCTTGCCAGCTCCTTTCCTCGCGCTATTGACATAATTGTACGTATACCTCCATCAGTCTAGGGTCCAGCGGATAATGCTATGAAAATGATGTTCGTATAATGCTAATCATAATGATCCAAAAACACCTTGTAATGCTGATTATAAATAATGCTTCAACAAGGCTAGCTATAATGCTCTTGGTTTGGAACAAAAATGGAAGAAAGGCTGCACATTGTCAAACTTCCAGGAAAGGATGCATTTAGTCGATCTGCCTCTGAAGCTGCTACAATATCCCTCACTAGCTCCACCACTTCTTAGAACAGTCTATAAGACATGATCGCGTCTCCATTGGCTGCTCTCCATTGCAAATTTGATGCAGGGCTGTGGGCGAATATGGGTGTATCAAATCTTTTCCTTGCTTATCCATCTAGTGAGAGGTGAAACCATTATTGCTGGTGATCATTTGGATGCTGGAAGCTCAGCATGGGAAGTGGTATTCCTGCCTGCAGACAAGCTGTCACTGCTTCCACTCTGTGAAAAATGTCGTCCGATGATCTGAAACAGCTCACTTCAGGCCAGTTCCTGAGAGACTATCTCAGATCGAGATCCCTCCCATTTGCGGAAATCCTGAAAACACGTAGCCAGAAGCTATTTTGCCGCTCTACATCCTCTGCTTGCGCTGTCTTCTTCTCCTGAGGTTGGGTGGAGACAAATGGTTTGCCACAATACTCTTCTTTTCTGATAGTACCTGACTGCATGCCTTGCATTACAATCGTCCACGTCCACGACGAACTGTACGTGCTTCACCCGGAAAGAAAGACATGCGCTGCTGAGCACTCAAATCGACTTGGCACTGCGTCCATGAGAAATTCTAGTTCTTTTCGAGCCTGCTGAGCTGGACTGGGCCAAGGCAGTTACATTGTACATTGTATTTTGAACAAACTCTTTCTGTTTATAGCCGCTCCTTCATCCCGGTCCAAATGTATCAATGGGTCAATGTTTACTTCAGTATCGCTAGAGATGCTATGGCCAGAGCCTATGGCATAGCAGGAAAACTCCTCTTCGTCTGTTTGATATTCACTTCGCGTACGTCTAGTCTCCTCCATGGCTCTCCGGGCCACAGGCTCCATGATTTCTAAAAAAGAACTCCTCAGTCCTCGTAAATCATCGTTACGGATTTTGTGTAACAGCCTCAGTTGCAACGTTGGGCATGCTAACGTTACATAACCTGTAAATAATTTTACCTGACTACATTGCTACATAAAGACTTCATGTAGAAATGGCATTACAATTTTAGGCATTGGCGGATAATGCTCGAAAAGGTGGCAGATTCTGCTCGAAAAACAATGAAATTGGCAGAACCATGTACAAACCTCATGGCGGGTAATTCGTCAAATTCTGCTCCATTTCTTTATCCACATACCAAACATGCATGAAACTTACCAGAAAAAGTACCCAATCCTGCCAATTTTTCTGCCGGCATTATCAGCCGGTGCCTACATTACATGCATGCAGTCGGGTAAATGTAGCATTAGTGCTAAAGGTGTTACCTGTCTACAAAATCATAACGTCATGTGCCGGTACAATACATGGCGTTGCACCTCATGGCTTTATAGCCGATTGTTGCCAAACACCTGAGATTTCTCGTTATGCCGCTCAAACCACGCATAATGCTCGTCTTGTTCCTTTCTACTGCTCCATGATGCTCGGATCGTCTCACAATGCAGAATATAATGCGGGCATTATCCGCTGGACCCTATTGGACCATCACCTCTGCCCTCTTTCTCATGACCCTCCGTATATACATGTACATGCACATGTACATGTATAATGTACATGTGCATGATTGTACAGTAAAACCTGTCGAGGCGACCACTCGGATAAGGCGACCACCTTTCCCAGAAGACCACTGCAACCAGAACCAAGGGATGTTATTAATTTTCCAGTCAAATGACCTTGGATAAGGAGACCACGGTGACCACCTGGTAACGGAGACCACGTTTTGAAGGTCCCTTGAGAGGTCGTCTTAGACAGGTTTCACTGTGCATGCACATGGTATCCCTGATGATGCCCTCCTGGGTGGAAATTTAGAAACAATACTTACTGACTGTACTACAATGTACATGTACGTGGTGTAGTCAAGGATTGACTGTTCGTGTGTTGTGGATTGGAGGTGAAGTAAAACACTATTGTAGTACCTGACTTCTAAGTTCTAACGTCATTGGATTGGATTTTATTTATAGTGGTGACTATAATTATAACAGACAATTGCCTAATTTTAGTAATAACAATAGACCCACTCGAGGGAAAGATGTGAAAAGATAAGAATAATCAATGAACTTATGAAGAAAGGAAAAGGACAAAATGTTACGAGTTACATGTACAGGTATGACAAACTGTCCACCAACGTAACCAGATCTTAGACAGTCAGCGAGTGCGACAAAATGGCACAGAACTGACAAGGAGTACTGAGACATTCGGCGACCTGACACCTAACTCCAACACTTCTCCAGTGTCTCAGTACTCCTTGTCAGTTTTGTGCCATTTTGTCGCACTCGCTGATTGTCTAAGATCTGGTTACTTGTACAGGTACGTTGGTCGACAGTTTGTCATACATGTACATGTACATGTAACTCGTAACATTTTGTCCTTTTTCTTTCTTCATCATAACTATAATTATTGGCTCACCATCCGAGTTCAATAATCAATATAATAGACTATTGGATAGGTGATCATGTCCGCGATGGAACGAATGGTTGAGGCAACAGAAGATGGGCACCCAACTTTTGCATAAAATAATAATTAATTAATTTTGCATAGCTGAAAGTAACTTAGTTATAAGTACATGACCGTACTACTACTAGTACTAGCATCACTGCACTACAGCAGTACAGAGTCAGTAGGACATGGGACGGGAGCTGAGCGCTGCGGATGGCGATGCTGTTACGTCACTTTGCGGGATGTGGCATGAATCATGGGAATGATGACATGGGGACGAAGGACGATGTCGATATCGCAATGGAGACAACGTGTTTCCTGGTTCATGCCATTTCCAGCCACAGACTGATGAACACGTCCACCGCACACTGACCTCATCTCCAGTACAGCAACATGCACGTACATTGTACATGTGCATGACATGTAGTCATTTCAATCATAATCATTTGCCCCCGCTTGCTCAAGTAACTTTGTTGCTGGGTAGATCTACTACGCGTTCTTGCGACTGCTAGACTAGTGCAGTAGTGGCGAGTGCAGTGACACTCACAATGATGTCCGTAGTAGACTACTAATTGCTGCTGTCTTGACTCTTGTTCAGTCATCATGGTCATGCAGATCTGCCCCGCGCACCGCCATTGCAGAGGTTGCTTGTCTCAAGTGGTTGGCTCTGGGATAGCTCTTGAGTCTTGTCTAGCTCAAGACAAAAGTCAAAGACGACGCGAGCTTGCATGCACATAATCATTAATTTTGTTATAATAGTGTAGATTCCGTATAATTATTATGTGTCATGTGTGATACTGTCATACTGTTCAGTGCAAATACCTGAATACAGATCATGATTACCTGGTGTACTGTACTTCACATAATCATTCACGTGTATGCCGAAAGCGAAACAACTTTCAAACAAGTACAGTCATGTAGATAGCTACTCACGCACGTAACGACCATGCACGCGCACGCACATATCTACCAGCACCCGGGATGTGACCAGTTGACACTTTGTCGAGTGAGTTGTCAGGCTTGGCTGGAAAAGAAGTGGGCCACATGCGCAGTGACAGACGAAGTGCCGTGTGACAAGCGGCCAGGCACGCACTGACGTGCATGTCGAGCCAGCCTGCCAGGGTCCAGCACATGTTATGTGTTGGAACATCGCGCAGAAAGTCATTATCAGTGGACAGCTCTGCAGTCACCACTAGTCATATCCCGTCACTGCAGCGCAGCTCAGTCTCGCTGCGTGCCTCGCACAAGAAACCCTGCATGCACTGCTTCTGTTACTGCATTGAACACTGCGTTGAACACTGCGTTGACCGATGGGAGAACCATGTGACAACTAGCTGTTATTTTTCTTTTCGCTCCGCTGAGGGACTCAGCAGTACGCTTCTGGAGCGTTTGACGAGAGGAAGACCGTGATTTCTAGTGCCAGTGGCCAGACGCAGCACTCCTGGCAGTGTTGACTTTGAGTTTCCGTGTACTAGTTGTGGCAGGTGGAGGATTGGACACGAGGCGAGAGAGAGAGACAGAGTTTTTTCAGCCTCGCCGGGCCTGTATTGTTTGTGGAGCGCTCAGACCGCACTTGCTGTGTGTAGCTGCTAGCGTGAACGGAGGTCTCACCGTACCGGGATCATTTCGCGTTGCTGAGTTGTAGAGGTGTGTGGCCGGTAGCAGGGAACGGCAAGTTTTTGTTCTCTTCAAGGTAAGTTCTGGTTGTCCTTTCTTATTCTCTGCGTGTCGTGGATACGGTCGCCTGCTACAGACTCTCAGTTGTCTGCACGGCAGGCTGTAGTCAAACACTCATCACTTGTCAGGGGAGTGCTGCAGTTTCACTGCGGGGCAGTTTCAGGCTTTCCTCTGCTGGCTAGCTAGCTGGCCTAGCAGCGGCATGCATGCGTGCGTGCTGGCCCATGCCCTCGGTCCGAGCACGCACAGCATGCAGTGTAGTTACGCTGGCCTGCGCTGCATGCTCATGCCTAGACTATGCAATGCATCCTGGAGACGTGCGTGCGGAGGGCGGTCTCGATCAAAATTATTATTATTATCAAGGCGAGTTTGCTAAAGTGAAGATTGCTTTTGTGTTATGACTTTATTTTCTGGTGTGTGCCTGAGCTCTCTCCGTCCACGTCGGCGCGTTGCCAGTGCTCCTTTACCATGTTCCTCAAACGTAGATCTACGTGCGTGCAAAGCGGGCGCGCTATTTCATGCCTTCTGGCATGTTTGTGAATTTTCTGGCCTGCGTTTTCTGTTTTCTGTTTCACGGGATGAGCGTGTGAGCGCACATGACTCTGTACGCGCGTACGCACCGCTGCGTTTGGAATTTCCATTTCCTTCTCTCTCGGCGGCGAGCGGAAACCGATCCGAGAATACATGGTGCGCTGCTGGCGAATCGACGGCATAGACACATGCAGAATGTGCAGCGAATGTTTATCTTTAGACTAGTATTTTTAGCTTTAGCGAGTGCTTCAGCCAACGATCGACACCGAGTTGCGCAATGCTGAGCTACACAAAATTAATGGTCTCTTCGGAGCTTTCTCAGTTTCTGCCGAAGTTGCTTCTCGAATCTCGATTCCTCAATGTTAGAATGGGAGTTTCGATAATTATCCCCTGCAAGCAGAGCCAGGGTAAAGGTAGGATTGCGCTAGATATTTTTTCTTTTTTTTCTCTACAAAATCCACATTATCTCCAGACACTGGGGTGAACATAACTACTACTAGTTACTTCACAGTTCAGCATAGTGAGAATCAAATTATTGATCGCGCAGCGAAGACAAGTCAGTCTGCGACAGCACTGCGAAACGATACTAGCGACCCGTGGAATCTATTTTAATACGTCGAGTCTGACTGGATTGGTTACATTTTGATGTCGGAATGAGGTTGTCATTTTTCTTGAAATGCCGCCCTGGTAAAATTTTGACATGACGTGGCATATGCCATATGGCTTGGCATGCATGCCATGTGCCACTCGCCCACGCCAAAACATCAAGTTACTTGCCCTGTTTATGCAAAGCGACGTAGTCATTGTTCAACGTCTTCGTTGCGTTGTTTGAATGAATGAGAAACTAGGTGGCAAGTTCCCTATCGTGGTATGATTTCAGGTCGCGGCAACGCTACCTCCGCCAGGCTCCACCTGGCTACGGAGCAAGGAGTATCGTTTGTCTTCGCGCACCGATCTTGTTGTCGCCGCTGTGCAGAGTGACCACATGCAGATAGCAAGCTAGCTGTTATGATCTGCCGGTACTTGTATGCTTATCGAAGGTTGAAGTTTCGGTGCGTAAACTGCAGATGCGGCGAGCGAAAGGCCGATAGGTGTGCACTTTCCATACTGAAAGGCACACCCGATGTTGATGCCTGTGGAAGCGCAGCTTAAATTTTATATAACCAGTGAGCTATTTTTTCACAAGAAGAACGGTTGAAATTATTGGTGTGAGTAATGGCTACCGAGGGCAGCAATGGTCGGCTTTAGAGCCCATGGAGGAGGAGAGTGTTATGTATTTGTATTTTGAAGAACGGCAGTGCAAAGTATGAACCAGCGTGACGTGAAGTTGAACTGCAAACGTGTGCGTCCACAGTGCTCGGCGCACATTTGCCGTTGCGCAATCGTCTTGGTTCTGAGAAATCGAGAAGATTTGTCGACGCAAACATCGTGTGGTCTACGGTATATGGCTTCAAGCTTTTCTCTCTCTCTCTCTCTCTCTCTGTGACTGAACTGCAGCACTGTGGCACTGTTTGTCAAGATCAATGTGTTGATCCTTTTTGAAATGTTCTAGCAGGGACTTTGGCTGGGGGGGGGGGGGGGATGTGTGTCCTGCGCCCATGTTCAGCCTCGGAGGGCGTTGGCATTACCTGATTTGCAAGTCTACACACCTGTCTGCTTGTTTGCAGCCATGCATGTGTGTGTGTGTGTGTGTGTGTGTGTGTGTGTGTGTGTGTGTGTGTGTGTGTGTGTGTGTGTGTGCGTGTGTGTTTGGATCTTGCGTATTCTGCACCGTTTTCGATTTCCACAGGCCACGCTGATGCAACTCTCGGTTGAAGATCACATCGTCTCATTACAATACAATGGCCGCGACACTCACTGAGCTCGGGCTCAGCAACGTTGACTCGATGTACGTCGGTGAAATTGACTGTGAGGTGGCGAGCAGTGAGCAAGACGGTAACAAACGCGGGTATTTAAAAGCTGAATGGCGAGGAGTTGGCGTTCGTGCACTCTTGTGTCACACTACCGTCTCCGACGAAGGCAACGGCAAGAAGAACGGCAATGGCGATTCGCACGCGCAGCGCCAGCAGACGCCCCTGGATCTCACCCCGGGTTGCTTGCGGCTGCGCGGGCTGCGGCATCCGTGTCTCGTCCATGTGCTGGGCGTGTCGTGCGTGCACCGAACGCCTGCGATTGTGTTCGAGGAGCCCGGCGATCCGCTGGAGTCATGTCTCGAACAGCAGCTCTCGTTATCGACTGCGTGCGAAATAATGCTCAACATCACCACTGGTCTGCATCATCTGCACACGGAGAGGATGTCGCATCGCCGCATTGCCGCGGAGAATGTTTACGTCCGTCATGGCGTCGCGAAACTCGACCTCCTGGTGTCGTGCAGCGCCAGCAGTGAAGGCAGTGGCTCTGCTGACAGCTCGGATACACCGTGCAAGCAGCGCGCACGCGAGGAGAGTCATCATTTCTGCTGTGACCACAGCACGGCAGGAAGCGCGGAGGCCGACATTCTTGCCCTGGGCAGGCTGGGCATGCGCGTCCTGGGCAGGACGGAGGAAACGTCGTCAGCACCGTCGGTCAAGAAGCCCAGACTCATCTCGAACGGTGACGTGCAGCTGTGCGAGTACGAAAACGAGTGCGAGGAGGAAATGGACGACACGGCCGCTGGCTCTCCTGAAGTCACGGCGTGTGCCCTGCTCGAGTCTGTCTTCAGTCGGTGCATGGACGAACCTGCGCAGCGTCCCAGCGCCTCTCAAGTCTACAAAGAGATCAGAGACATTCTGGACACTCTGTGTCAACCTTCTGCGGTAAGTTTGCAGACATGTATACCCCCCCCCCCCCCATCCATTCCCCCACACCATCACCCCCCCCCCCCCCTAATCTATTCCCCCACACCAACACCCCCGCCCCCTAATCTATTCTCCCACACCAACACCCCCCCCCCCCTAATCTATTCCCCCCACACCAACACCCCCCCCCCTAATCTATTCCCCCACACCAACACCCCCTAATCTATTCCCCACACCAACACCCCCCCCCCTAATCTATTCCCCCACACCAACACCCCCCCCCTAATCTATTCCCCCACACCAACACCCCCCCCCCTAATCTATTCCCCCACACCAACACCCCCCCCCCCCCTAATCTATTCCCCCACACCAACACCCCCCCCCCCCCACCCACGCACTATGAGTAGGCTATGGCAATGTCAGTGGAAGTAGTTAGTAGGTTGGGTGACGTCGCTGTATTCTAGGAGGGATTTGTGTTTTGTGCCGGCACTTTGAGACACGTTCTGAGTGCTTGTTAGGCACCGTAACCATAGCTTACTGACCCACGCCGTCCCTACAACAACCCCACACGTACAACGCATACCGTATATTCTCTAAGCTTATATTTTTTCAACACCCCTTTACCCCGTGCTTGTATTGGAAACCACGCTTATATTGGAGACCGTGCTTATATTTTTTCAACCAATACATCCATACAGAGCAAGAAGAAATACATGCTACATATTTATTATCATGCATGCAGCATTGATTTCCACCAAGACCGTGCTAATAATAGAGACTGTGCTTATAATGTTTCGAAAGGTGCTCACAGTGTGCTAGTATTAGAGACTGTGCTAGTAATGGAGACCTGTGCTTATATTAGAGAATATACGGTATGCCCATCACCTACCCACTGCAAACCCTGCAAAGCCATCACTGCTGTGACGCCCATAACACCCCAACATGACTCACCATTCTTGAAACGATCCGCGCCCCGACGCCACACAAATACCGGCATACCCACCATTATTATCATGTTGTCTGATAATTGCACGGTTGTGCATGACACACTGAGTTACTGAAAGACCAGATATTTTAACGTCAATTAAAGTTAGCGATTTATAAGAAAGAAAAAAGAACAAAGAGCTAAACGTTACGCTACAATGTCCACTAACATCACCAGTTACTAAACAACCAGCTCATGCGATAACATTGCACCACACTGACCGGCGATACTGACGTTCTACAACTAACTGGCACTGGCTAACAGCTCTAGCACATCTTGGATGCGCACTCCAACAGCCTTCCAACTCGGAAGGTTCTAAGTTATAGAAGAAGTAATAAGTTACCCAAGATGTGCTAGAGCTGTTAGCCAGTTAGTTGTAGAACGTCAGTACCGTCGGTCAGTGTCGTGCAATGTTATCACATGAGCTGATTGTTTAGTAACTGGTGGTGTTAGTGGACACTATAGCGTAACTTGTAGTGCCTTGGTCATTTTTACTTTTATAAATAATCCTTGGCTCTCCATCCGAGTTCATACATGGTTATGAGTGCACAATTGATGTTTTTCATTGCTATTTTACGACTGTTGTCTCCTCGTCGGTTATTTGTTCATATTATTATTTATATTATTATTTCCCCCTCCAACATGCAGCAGCAGCAGGAAGGCAGAGGTGATCATCAGCGTCACAGCACTGTACAGGCAAAGCTGGACCACCACTCCAAGCGACTAGCCGCCCTGCAGAAGAACATGCTACACGTGGTCAACTCCGTCTCGCAGCACCAACACCAGGAGCAGAGCCGGGGTGCTCACCAGCAGCAGATGATGCAGGCCATCTACGACCGAGTGGCTACGGAGTCACCGCCAGCGAACGGGAATGGCGGGTCCGTCACCACGGCAATCGCGACCGCCGACTCTACGCACGAGGCGTTCCAGCGGCGCATGCAGAACATCGAGTCGACCGTCCATTTCCTCGCCACGTCCATGAAGAAGGTGGTGGACCAGCAAGGCACGCTTGCCGCCAATCACGACTACCTGGCCACGGGCCAGCGCGAGATGACGCGTCAACTGCAGCTTCTCTCCTCCGGTCAGCAAGTGGCCAGCGGCTGTCTCAACGAGATGTCGGCCGCCAGCCAGCGCTCGGCTCACACACTGCGGCAGCTGGCGTCGCGCTTCAACGTGTCGTCGCCTGGCAGCCACAACAACCAAGACAAGCAGGTATGTGCAATGGAATGTGTTTAATGGGGGATGGTGTTCTTATACAACTCGTCTACTCTTGATATGTTGCAAGCTCAAACTGGGTCACAAACATGTGTGGGGTAGGGCAGGGCAGGTCAGGCGCGGGTGGGGTGGGGGGGGGGGGGGCATCAACCAAGACAAGCAAGTATGTGCAATGGAATGCATTTAA
>NC_088645.1:40134262-40171762 GCF_964019385.1 Sycon ciliatum | reverse complement strand
ACTGAAGTGTGTTGCTATAAGAAGTACGTCGGATATTTTAAAATAGACTTTCCTGTTCCCCATGGGCGTACTTCGTAGCAGTGTTGCACTGTAATCGTAAATGAATTCTGCCAACAGGCTTTGAATGCACTGCTAGCTTTGCCTGGCCACACAGAGTTACAAGGCTGCTCGATGAGATCAGATCACGCGAGTCGGTGGCACGCCGGTCGCTGTGCAACCCTTGGCCTGCAAACACTGGGCTGTGTTCTGCCGAGAGCAGGGCGCAAATCTGACTCGCTTGATTGGATTTCGCCGAGCAGCACTGTATATCTGAGAGGAAGGCAGTAAGCTTCGGACCAAGACAGATAGCAGTAATTAATCTTTTCAAAGCAATCCCCGCACAACCTTCTTCCGTCCTTGCACCACTTCAACTAGATCTCTTCCAGATATTAACACATCAGGGCATCATCAGGGATATCTGATGATGCCCTGATGCATTAATACCTGGAAGAGACCTAGTTGAAATGCTGTGGCCAAGGACAAAGCAATGCCCTGATGCGTTAATACCTGGAAGAGATCTAGTTGAAATGCTGTGGCCAAGGACAAAGCAAGGTTGTGTGCTGACTGCAGAACAAGTGCAAGGTTACACTGGAATTTCAAAGTTCTTGAAAAGAGTCTTCAAAAAAGGTACATCTAGTGCATAAATTGCAGGTTTCGGTGCTGAACCCTCAGGCTAGCTGTTGTCACTGAGGTGCATGTTTATGTCATACTGTATAAGCAGAAATATTCGTCTGGAATTTAACTTCGTCTTTTTCGTCCAAGGAGCTTTTGGACTAAATTAAATGTAGGACGAATATCGATTTGTCCAGCTTTTCTGTACACTCTTATGATCTATGGACGAAGTTTTCAACCGGACGAACGCCTTTTCTTTGGAGTTGGACGAAATTATTGACCGACGAAATTTTCTGCCTCTCCAGTACAGTAAAACAGCAGTATTGCCTTAAACTCAAAGGGTCGTAAAACTCCGTGCTGTATTGTGGAGGCACTGTACAACCAAAGTCGTAATGACTGCAATGGGGTGTAGTCATTTTGACCTGTACAAGATACTCTGTAGTTTTGACGTGTGGCATTTGAACAGTAGTGCTACCTACTTTCCCTGCTTCAACTCCCAGTGTCAGTCTAGTATCGTGGCAGACAATTTCTGACACGTGTACTTGGGCGTGTGCCATAACCCGTGCTGGTCTTGGTGTTGGCAAGGGACGTCCAGCAACTCCATGCCCATCACGAACTGATTGTCTTGGAACCACTTGTCTTGGATGGGTAGACCTGTGTGTTGGAATACTTTCTGCAGTGTGCACTACTGTCAGCGTTTGCACACATGTGTAGCCGCAGGGCCTGCAGTCATGAACACATGTGCCCACTGCATTGTCAACTGTTTCAGCACCAAGCCCTGCGGGCATTCTACATGTACACACACAGTCTGGCTTGGGTGTACTAGTATGTGTGTGTGTGTGTGTTGAGGGGGGGGGGGGGGGGGTACTCCTGCCCATCTGTGCAAGTACTTGCCCCCCCCCCTGCACTTTACAGCTGATCACAACCAGATCATCCTGCTCGAGTCATATCAGATGCAATGCATGATGGGTTTTATCAGAAGCTAGGTTCTACATGTAGACCAGAAGAAAGCAGAAAGGAATCGTGTGCACAGCCTAGCTCCACGCACACACAATTATACTGGCATTAGTAAAGGAATGTGCTGTCCTGTCATTTTTTACCTGGCACTTGACGTTTACGTAATAATTACGTGTGACGAAATGGCGTGACCTGGGCATGCCACGGCAAAAGATGTGCTTGGATACAATGTAGGAGGAGTGGAGACCTAACAGATCCAACTATGGCGTGTATCGCTGTTGAGTATCCTAGGGCCACAATCTAATGACACTCTCCTGTTCATCACCCGAAGATACTGGCATTAGGCTAAGCTGCCGTACAAGTGGGGGTTCTGTAATGTGACAGGGGTTGCTGGGATTCTTTGCCCAGCAGTAGCACCACAACAGCACATCATTCTGGCAACAGGTTGAAGTACTACCAGGGTTCTAAAGGCAGAGTGGAACACACTGAGAGCTTACGTGTACAATCATGCACATCCAGGGGACATAGGAATCAGTACTTTCAGCCAAGGTGCTGCACACATGTACATGTATACATGTGGAAAAGGACACCCAGGGCCCTAAAATAGTACTTTCTAATTATCTCATGCAAAGAGAACAGTTTGTTATATCCAGCAGGAATTTTGTACTCAAGTTAGTTTCAGTGTGGTGGTAGAATGATGTCTGTTGGGAAGTCCTACAGCCTCAATGCAGCTTCCATAGACAGGTCAAATCATGACATGAAACTCTCCCTGTGTTTGCCAATCTCCCAAGTGCCAGCACATGTACATGATTGTACTGTGATTATGATGACTGTGGTCAGTTTGGATAGCTGGCTCCTGACAGCCCTAACCACTAGACTGAGTGTGTCTGGCTGAGCTGAGAGTGAGAGCTAGTGAGAGCTAGCTGCAGAAGTGATCTGATCATGACTAGTGACTGTGCATGCATCAGGCATGTGTGTACAGTGACAGTCCAGCCAGTAGTGTAGTATTGTACATGTACATGACTTGTGGCTTGTGGCTGTGCTGTCTCTGACAGTTGTGTTTGTGACAGTCGTGATCTGCAGCTGCAAGCTCCAGTGACTGACACATGCTTGCTGCTGTGCTCAGACTGCTGCCACTGCTTGCTAAGTGCTGCCATTGAATGATGATTGGGCATGCTCAGTGGGGGGTGCTTCAGTGCTTGAACAGAAAGTAATTAATTTTGTCACTATCTCAGTATCTGGTCAGACTGCTGACACAGAGACAGGCTCAGACAGGCAGCTAGCTGGGCATGCACTGACCAGTGTCCAGTGTCCAGTGTGTTTGACAGGATCCTACAGATTCCTACCCCTTGCTTGGATATGTTGGTCAGAAGTACAAGTGGACATGTCAGCTAGCCAGGCAGGATGTCTACTCTCTGCCATGAGTTTCCCTGGAAGAGTTTCCTGTTGTAACTGACTAACTGTGTTATCAGTGGCAATACTAGTCAAATGCCCAGACTCCTTCACACACAGGCCTCAGGGCCAGAGAAAGAAGTACACTACGTCAGCACCTGTGATTGAGAGCTTCCTGTGCAGCAGCTCATGTAGTACATTGTGCAGTACATTGTCGAGTACATTGTGCAGTACATAATTTGTGGAGTACATTGTGCAGCATACTGTCCAGTATACTGTCCAGTGCAGTGTGCAGTGCATTGATAGCTGGCATTGAAGTCATACACTGGGTGAGTACAGGGTGGAGTACAGTTTCAGTTCGGCAAGAGCACATCAATCATGGCACCTCCCAATGACTGAATGGGGGAACACTAGAGTAGGTTCAGGACTAGGCTATATGTCCTTGGTAGCTATAGCAAGAGTGGCTTCTGTGCTGTTCTGTTGCTCTATATGATATAACCTACCGGTCAGAGTAACATGAGATCAGATCTGGGATGACAGACTTACTTGAAAACTCACTCGAATAGGGTCTGAGTGAATGAATGAATGAACTTGTCTATAAGTTCAGGATGTGCTTGTCTGTGCATTCTTATTTTAACGTTGATGGACATGCTCTAGGTTTGCCACTCTCATTGTGCCATGGAGTAGATGTTTGTTTCAACCAGTAGTGGTACAAAGTAACCGAGTTAGAGAGTTTAAAAAAGCGTTCCGAAACGTTTTGTTACTCTGAAGCCAAGTTAGAGAGTTTTGCAGTACTTCCCCAGACGTTTTGTTGCTCCGAACAGCATCATCAGCGGACACGTGTATGCTTTTTGCAAGTAAAGTCGGGCGGTGTGGTGGTGATGGCGACTGCGCGACAAAAAGCATGAGGTTCTCGGCCGTTCGCACCGTTAAGCTGCTGGTGCACGTCAACCTGTTGCTGATCATGATATGGATGGTGGTCGCTCGCTGCTACCACACGGCTTGGCGACTCGACGAGGCTCTGTCTGCTGGCACTGAAACGGGCGGTGATGGACTGGATAATAGCCTAGATCAACTCGCCTGTGACATTGAGAACTTACACAGCCTGCTTGAGGAGAAACGGCAGGAAGTTTCCAAGCTGGAAGAAATTGTGCGCGGGGAACAGGCCCCGCTTCGCAGAGACGAGCCTCCCACCCGTGTCACAGTCAGCCGGCCACTTTCCGGCGCCGACGTGAAAGCGGTGCACAAGCGAGTTTTTTCTATGGCTCGGGAGAGCGAGCACGACGTCGTGCCCTGGAGCGTGTTCAACCGAACGCACTACCATCACACGCAAGGCCGGGAGACCGGTGGCTTACTGACTGGTTGGCGTCTTCGGGAGGTCCAGCTGGTGCTGAGAACGGCCGTTGACAGTCTACCCTCATCATACACTGCGGACGGGTTTACGGAAGGCTTCAGGTTCTTGATGCGAAGATACGGAATAGCCTACGAGCTGTTTTTCACCAGCAACAAGTCCAAGACGGCCGTAAGACGAGTGCGGATCATGCGAGCGCTAGGCAGGCTCGCCGCTTCTGACCTTGGCATGTCATCGTCGCCATCGACGCTCGGAAAACTTAATGATTATCAGCGTGCTCTGACGGCACATCCACACGTTAATAGTTCACGTTTTAATGATGGGCATGTGCGGACGTCAAATCAACGCGTACTAGTTACGAGTTCACTGCATAAACTGGAGTCATTGCGGCGACCACTTCACTTTGTTCTTCTAGTCACAGGCCGTAAAAAGCACCTCATTGAGTTCCTCCACTCTTTCATCGTCAACGTTCTCGGCGTTAAGACTGGAGCAAAGTACGTGCAAAGCGTCGACGTTCATTTAACCATTGTCGCTATGACACCGGACTCGTCACTTGCTAACAAACTGGAGGTGGCGGTGAAGGAACGCTGCCGTGCTATAGACTTTGATCGTGTCACCTTTAAGTGGCTTGCCGACAAGTTTGACACCGAATTGGCGCTGAGTGCGGCCATGGATTTGTACGGTGCAGGAGACAATGCTGTGATGTCGCTCATCAACGTAGATATGCGCTTCAACAAGGAGAGTGTTAAGCGGTGCCGTAATCTTCCGGAGCGTGGTCGTCGTGTGTACTGGCCCGTGTCATTCCGTTTGTACAACGTTCGACTTGCACATGGAGCATCGGCCGTAAAGGTCAAGTTAGAGAAGCGCTTCCGTCTTTCGCCGTCGGTCGGTTTCTGGGCGGAGCAAGACTATGACGTGTTCTGTATGTTTGCATCGGACCTAACGTCCGCCCTCGGCAATCTGAGTCTGGACTCGGAGACACGCCAGTCATTGCCTCTGTCCACTTTAGCCATCTATCGACAGTTTGCACGCTCCGGGAGTTTCAGGAGCATGCGCTTGCCTGATCGAACTCTCATCCGCCTTTATCGCCCAATGAGATGTGCGCTGAACGCGGTACCGAATCCAGTGGAGGCGCGTGCCGCGGAGAAACGTTACGACCAGTGTAGAGAGCACAGGGCACGCAACTTGGCCCCGCACAAGACCCTCGCCTACCTAGCACTGGGGCCACGGGCCGCTCGAGATAAGTTATTTGCCGCCGAGAGGCTGCTTCTAGATGAGATGGAAAACAGATAACGAAGACGATCACTTTGGATTGACAGGCAGTGTATGCATGGATGTACTGTGACGTCATCGTGCATGTGCAAGATCACACCACTGCACTTGCACGATGACGTCATCGTGCACACCAAACGTTTCGGTCATAAAATAACCATCATCAGGAATTATATATAAATGAAGTGCTCAATCTGCGATGAAGTGTTAATTAGTTAACGAGCAGAAATCTGTCGTTGACATAGAGCACGTTTTAGAAAACCTTATACGGAAATCGATACCTTATACCGTTTCTAGTGAGTGTTGAGAATGGGTGAGAATGGCACGTAAACCGGTCAATTTTAGGAAATTGTTATATTTGCGGCTCGATAGAATATTGGCTTTTGCAGTATTACAATTCGAGCAGGATTTTTCTGTGTTGCGATCCATGTCTGTCTCATGTCCCATTTGTGTGCAATGTAGAAAGAACACCCATGTCTTTTCCCCTGGTGTTATGTCAGCATTCTGAAAATTAATGATGTCATCATTCAACAGGCAACTTATTATGTTGAGGAGATGATGTCATCATTAGCTTGACAGATATCGTCAGTTTAGTGTTTCACAGTGTTTTGCACTTGATTCTTTTTCTTTTGCTTAGTCCGATTTGTCGCGCCTCAGGCGAGCACATTATGCTTACCCATTTCAGTACAAAAGGGCGATTTCACTATCCTTAAAAATAGCCCGGCATTCTTTAATATCTACCTTCACTGGTCGTTTAGCCCTGCCACCACGACATGTATAGAGATGGGTGTCCAGGACCAACAAACTGTTCTCATGTCAAGTGGGTTTTGTGTCCTAAAATTTGGCTAAAATCAGGCTTCCGAAAACCAGCTGAATCAGTCTGTCTGGCTCTATGTTAGGCAATCCATAAAAAAATTGCACATGTGACTGCACCAGCCGCCCCATGGCCCAGTGCGTATAAAGGCGCAGCTTGATGGCTTGCCCAGTACTAAGCTGTAGTGTAGAGTGTGTGTTGATGGCCATTGCTCAACCGCTGTACACATACAAACTTTCATTAGTTTTATTAGGAGAGAAGCAAGCGAAAGTTTGTTCACACTTGAGTGATGATGATAATGATTGTTGTGTTGTTGTTTTTTGCAATCCAAACGGGAGTTTCTTCCTAATAGCAATGTAGTAAAGAATTACAATATGGATAGTATTGTTCACTCTCAGGGTCTGTCGCCTGAACCAAACAAAATCGAGAACTGTAGAAGTTTGATTTCTAAGAAAGTTGACAAAAGCGCATACTTTAAAAGCGAAGGTCGCTGGTTCGAATCCTGGTGGCGACAGTCAATTTTTTCTTCAGACTTTCCCCGTTTGTGTCTTTCCCTCAAACCAGTGTCTACCTATCCAGACGCATACATTACCTTATGTGATAGGTTATATACAGCGGGCCATTGTGCGGACCAGGCGCTCATCACCATGTTTCACCATTCTGCCCCCCCCCCCCCCCCCCCTCCCCTCCCCACGCACATATTCACACCGCACTACATCATGCAGGTAACACCAAGAAGACCGGACCAGTACCACTCCGTGCACAGCACAGGTGGGCGTGTTCCATCGACGTATCGCCATGGTCACGGACGGCAAGTGGCTGCTGCGTCGAGCCGACGTCCGCCGGTAAGTCGTACCTTGCATTTTGTGTGTGTGTGTGTGTGTGTGTGTGTGTATTTGTGGCTATCTGTCCAGCTGCTATTGTAATTGCCACTCTTTGCTTGCCTTTGTGATTGGGCACAGTTACATGCTAACCAAATTTCCCCTCTCTCAGTTGTAAGGGTATTGATCATGCGTTATTCTTCACCACTCAAATGGCACCTATCCATGAAGTCTTGTTTTCAATCCTTGAAATTCTGCTTCTGCAATGTGCAACCTGGAGGTGCGTACACGTTAAATCCAAGAAGAGTAGTGAGGCCTTCTTCTAGCTTCGCTTCAACAGTATTCGATTCCTGTTTTGCTCTGATCTTCTCCTTTCCCTCTCTCTCTGTTCGTTAAACACCTCACAACATCAGCACCACCAGCAGCAGCAGCAGCGACATCAGCACCAGCATGGTCCGCCGGCAGCTATGGGTGAACCACCACAGCAGGCGCCAGCAACCAAGCGTCCTGCTGATGACAGTGCTATGGATAGGCAGAGGGCTGACAAACGTCGCTACAGAGATCCAGTGCCCGTCGTCTCTAGAGCATCCTATGCGTCTCCTAAACCACCGGTAAGACTCAGAATGAAAGGGTGTGTGTGTGTGTGTGTGTGTGTGTGTGTGTGTGTGTGTATGTGTGTGTGTGTGGCGGGGGGTGGGGGGGAGTGGGGTGGTCAAGAGATCGCAACCCTTGGCACAGTGCCAGAGTATCTGTTCATCATTGGAATTGAGGTAACAACCTCGAGAACTTGTAACACTACAATGGTTGGTGTTCTAGTCTTGTCTTCATGCTCCTGGTTTTTGTGGAGTGAAGTTCATGGACAAAGCTGCCTTCTAACTTCTGTCTCGCTCACTCTCTTTCTTCCCCATGCTCACACGTGCACGCTCTGTCCTCCCCCTTGTGCAGGCCCTGATTGTGCCGCACACCAGCTCCAACAGCAGTACTCCACCGCCAAGGTCCTCATCAGCCGAGAGCAAGAAGGTAGGTCAATGCCACCATGTCATGCTGTTCTGTCGGGTCACACCTTCTGTGTCTGCGTACTGCCACTCCCCACCCCTATATGTCCCCTCCCCCACCCTACACCGGAGGATGCCTGATGATTGCGAGAGCATGAAACTTGAAGTAGCAGCAAACAAGCCTTGATTGTCCTTGTTGTTTTGGACCCCTACATGTATCCCTCCCCCCCCCCCCCCCCCCCCCCCCCCCCACATGTATCCACCCCCCCCCCCCCTTCAACACACACACCACCATAATTATAGTTCGTTCTCAAGCAAGTCCTGTACTGTTTTACGTCTCTCTCTCCCTCCTCCCCTCTCTCTCTCTCTCTCTCTCTCTCTGTCTCTGTCTCTGTCTCTGTCTCTGTCTCTGTCTCTCTCTCTCTCTCTCTCTCTCTCTCTCTCTCTCTCTCTCTCTCTCTCTCTCTCTCTCTCTCTCTCTCTCTCTCTCTCTCTCTCTCTCTCTCTCTCTCTCTCTCTCTCTCTCTCTCTCTCTTTCTCTCTCTTTCTCTCTCTCTCTCTCTCTCTCTCTCTCTCTCTCTCTCTCTCTCTCTCTCTCTCTCTCTCTCTTTCTCTCTCTTTCTCTCTCTTTCTCTCTCTCTCCCTCTCTCTCCCTCCTTTCCTTATCTGTTCCGCCAGAACTCCAGCACGAAGACCGAGAGTCGTTCCCAGGGCTCACGCGACAACCTGACTCTGTTGCCTTCGTCTGCACCAGCGACCGCAAGTTATGATGTAGAGGTGGGCGGTGGAAACCAGCGGCGGCATTCCACAGGACAAGATGAGTATCCATGCTATCTTTCGTCGCCGGAGCAGGAGGATGATGATTTCGGAGACTTTGACGGTAATGATGATATGAGCGGAGTGCCACCTGTTCCCAGCTTGTCGCCAGCTTCTGGTAAGTCTTGGCGCTTTGCAAACGCACTGTGTACTTGTTCGCGTATGCACGTGCTTGTGCGTGTGTGTGTGTGTGTGTGCGTGCGTGCATGCCTGCCTGCGTGCCTGCGTGTGTTTGCATGTGTATACGTGTATGCGTCAGAAAGTTTGGGTGGCCGGTGTCTTCGCGTCAGTTAATGGTTGGGTGCGCTGCCATCATTTCAGGCTGCTCGAAGGTGCATTATAACCAGCGCTGATTACGACTTGTGCCGATCTCAGGCTCCACAGTATAGCAATTTTATTTGACCCCCTTTTGACCGATGCACTAATTCTTACAAGATCAGCTCTTTTTGTGATTTGTCTGTTCTCTTTGACTTTAGACTTCCTTGTGATGTGTTTGGTGATGACACGGCACGTCTTATCTCATTCATAGCCTTTTTTCTTCCTTCTTTCTGATCGCAGAAACTTCTCAAACCCTCACTTGAGCACGGTGCTACTCTATTCATGAGGTGGCAGATCGCCGGCCAGGACTGTGCATAACTAAAACTACAGCAAAACCTGTAACTAAAGACCACCGTGACTAGCGACCAGCCTGGTACTACAAACCACTTTGCCAGGCACGGACGGTCTCATATTCACATTATGGTTGCGCGGTGCAAACCTCTAACTAAGGACCACCTGCCACTAAAGACCGCTTTCACCGGCGCCAAGGGGTGGTCTTTAGTCACAGGTTGTACTCTATGTTGTGTCTGTGCATTGGCTTTTCTAAGAATCTTTCTGTCTCTTCTTCTTCTCCATTCCTTCTGCAGGAAAGCAGCAGGCTGGGCAGCATTATGACCCCAGTGTCAGTGACAACACCGGTGCCAGCTCAGCACCCACCGGTGCCTCGCCATCGGGCACGACGGCGGGCAAAGACGACTCTTCTTCCCAGCCCGTCGCCGCCTCGTCGGGAACGACGACGGCAATGTCTTCGTCGCAACAGACACCCGCCGCAGTGGTGGTAACCCAGTCGTGGGCTGCGTCCAGCCAAGGCCGACGTAGGAAGTCTGCGCCCACGTCGTCCAGGATTGCCACTAGTCGCCGTGTGCAGCGGCCACCGACGAAGAAACGGCCGGTGTTTCCACCTGAAGTGACGCAAGTGATGAAAGACTGGCTCAAGGATAACTAATCCTAATTGTCCCGCTATCCTGAACCGAGATCAGAAGGCAAACTACTGTCATGGACCTAGAAATCCGGTGGAATGACCTGGGTTGGCGGCCTTACTTGTGTGCAGCGTACACGCGACACTGTACGTTAACGCCGCAAAAATGGACCAGCAGTGCTCGCGGCTGCACGGCCAGCGCACCGAGGCTGCTTGACTTGGCAGCGGGTTTCAATGTCCACAACTGTATCACGTTTATACCCCCCCCCCCCCCGCCCAAAAAATACAAAACGGTATCAGATTAGGTTGTCGCTAACATCTTGTCTACTGCCGATGGCATGGGTCTAGGAGTTTACTTCCCTCCTGCAGTGTGTGTGTGCGTTGGCAAGCGCTCAGCACTTGTTGTTGGTATGTTGGTGTTTGTCATGCACGTGCTGGTAACTACTGCAGTCAACTGTGGTGCGATTGCTGCAGAAAGTGATACGAGGGAGTAGCGCATGTGCGTGTGTGTGTGTATGTGTGTGTGTGTGTGTGTGTGTGTGTGTGTGTGTGTGTGTATGTATGTATGTATGTGTGTGCGATGTGTGTGCGGGAAAAAAAAATGAAAAAGACCAAAAATAGGGATTCACTGGCCAGAAAATGTCACTCCAAATAGCTGTATGGTGTAGACCAGGCTGAATAGTGACGGTCAATTCTTCAGCCTTGCAAGCTGTTGAATGGTGTAATCCCAGCACAAGTTGCTATGGCTTCTGCCGTAGCATTGCTATCATCGCCTCCGGCGATGGGCGTCAAAGGTCAAAGGTATGTATGTGTGTATGTGTATGTACGCACGTGTGCATGGGCATGCGTCCATTCACGTGTGTTCATGACTGTATGTACAACTGCATGTGTGTGTGTGTGTGTGTGTGTGTGTGTGTGTGTGTGTGTGTATGTGTGTGTTTTGCTGCTTTTGCAGAATCCATACCCGACGGAGCCTGAGAAGAAAGTGATGGCACAGCAAACAAACCTGACAATGCAGCAAATAGATTACTGGTGAGTTGGTTTACCTAAGGGGCCATCCGTTAATATAGATATTTATTTAGAAACGAAAACTAGTCGTTTAGGGGGGGGGGGGGGGGAGGGGATTGAGCGCCTGTTCTTTTCTCCAAAAATATCGATGTACATTTTGCATGTGTGAGCATGTCCAGAAAAAGACCAAAAATATCGATACTATGTAATTTTGTATGTGTTCGTTTCTCAGGGAGGGGGAGGGGGGTTGAAGAGAAACGACTAGTTTTCGTTTCTAAATAAATATCGGTATTTACGGAAGGCCCCTTACTATAAACATACTACCCCCCCCCCCCTCCCCCCCCCCCCCCGCACACACCACACCTTCTTGATTTCACGTACAGTATAAAATCTGGCCTATCCGGACCGGACTCCCTTTGGTGCAGCGGAAGATGTCCTGACATGTCAGGATTCCGCTTGATCCAGGGATGCAAGTACGATCCATAGCACATCGGTGCGTGAAAATTTATCCGGTCAACGCAGGATTCCGCTTGGTACAGGATCCGACAAACACAGGTTTAAAGTATTGTACTAGCGGAGGTGAAGTGACCAAATTGGATGCACTATTATACACAGTGATCTGTGGATAGGCACAGGAGATAGCGCCTTTTCTTAACAGTTTGACAACAAAAGTTGCAAAACAGTGCTCAACCAAACACGCATCGTCACGCACCATCGGTCCGCGGCAAACGTTTCGTACTTCGAAGTAGAAGATTCTGTGCTGTCACGTTGAAGTTTGTTCTGGGGCCAGAGTCACTCGAACGGAGTTGAGTCATTCCTGTATGCTAGTCTGTTGCCATTGAGTTGCCAATTATTAGCATGAGACCGTGGCATCACAGGGGTAGTTGCAGAACCAGCTGTTGTCTAGTAAAGTTTACTTCTACAAAAAAAGAAGAAGAGAAAAGGCTCAACTCAGAGAGTCAATTTCTCCTTCTGTTAAAATATCAGATTGGAAAGGTGTGCAGTCTCGAGGTGTTGATTTCCAAATGTGCAATGCATTGAGTTGAACAGTTCGGTGAATTGGACACCATTTCAGCTCTGTTATCGTGTTTTAATAGGTTGATGGCCGTTGCATGATCATGAATATTCCCAAGTGGAACATTTTCTGGTCTACAGCAGGTGCGTTCATTCCCAGTTCTTGGACATTTTCTGATTGTGCATGCTGTCGTTTGTGTGTGTCCGCGTGCTCAGGTTTGTGAACGCACGCCGTCGCCTCGTGCAGCCGATGCGCGAGCAGGCGGCACGTGAGGGCAAGAAGCTGGTGTACGTGGACATGGTGCGCAACCGTCGCCGCATCACGCGCATCAGCAGCCCACCGAGCGCCCTTGCACGTTCGCAGCAGCAAGCTCCGCCGCCGTTGCCGTTGCACGTGTTTCCTGACGGAGCAACATCGGCGGCCGGAATAGCTCAGGGCATGCCGAACCAGTACGCCATGACGGAGTATCCACCTGGGTCCGTACCCACCATGCAACCAATCGTCTTGCAGCACCAGCAACAGCAGCAGCATCAACACCACCACCAGCAACAGCAGCAACATCATCAGTCAGTGCCGTTCCCGGCCCACCACCACCACCAGCACCACCACCAGCAGCAGCAACAGCAACGCCATGATTCTCCGCAGTACCCCGACCAGCAGCATCGCCAAGGGATGGCACCACCGGCCTGGTACGGAGGTCAAGACGAGTACGGACACGACATGGACCAGCATGATCTATACGAACAGCACCAGCAGTCACACGACGAAGAGCCGTTGCTAGACGTCGACGACTCGCCGTCTATGAGATCCCAAAGTCCGCTCGGACCGACACATAGTCATGATAGTGGAGATAGTGCTCAGTGAGAGGTGTAAGGAATGCAGGCACGTTACACACACTATGTTCCCTCAGTGAGAGGTGGAAGGAATTCAGGCACATTACACACACTGTGTTTCAGCGTTCAGGATTGCGTGGACATGCGCTTCACCGGTAGTTAGAGAGTGTTCATCGGAAGTGTTGTGCGTCCGTGTTGGCTCAGTGTGTGAAGAATTTTTACGTTGCAAACACGTCATCTGCACTGTACGGTAGTGATTCCGTGAAGATCGTGTGTATTGTGCGTGGCATCCAGTTCTTCTCAGACCAGAGGCGAAGGAACAATCATTTGAGAACTCCGCATACCCGTCACAATGCAGTGTGGCTATATGTTCAGCAGGTGGGTGAAAGCCGGACGATCTACGTGTGTGTGTGTGTGTGTGTGTGTGTGTGTGTGTGTGTGTGTGTGTGTGTGTGTGTGTGTGTGTGTGCATGTGTGTGTGTGTGTGGCTTGATGATGCCATTCGAATTACAACTGAACGTTTGTCTGCACTACTTCAAGTGCAATTATCACAGTCTATTTTACTTTGATTGGAGCTGGTCGGATCTCCTCACCCCCGCTGCCGCTGTGCTCTCATCACTACACATCTTTATGTCTGAAGGTTTTTTGTGTTTTTTTTTGACGATAAAAATAAAATTAAAATGATCCGTTGGTAACCAGCAAGTCCTGCATTTCATCATTTTTTTCTTTCACCCAAATATCCATGCTACAATTTCCCCGGTTTATGCGGCATAGCACCCTGGTCTTCATGTGTTGCATGTCAATGTATTCAGTCGCCGCCGCCGATATATTTGCCGCCGCCGAATTCTACTCCGAAGCATTCTGCTTCTCCATCCCCCGCATGTATTGACCTGCTGCAGCTTGTGATTGCTGTTCACATTAGTGTAGTGAGTGAACAGCTGCAGTCTATGAGCGGAAATGTTGCAGTGCTTCGATATGCCTTCACGCCGACTAATCCTCCTCTCTTTGGTCACATTCCAGCTGTGCAGATTATTGTAAATTTCATCTGCTGGCGTACTGTTTTTATCTCCCCCCCCCCCCCCCCCCCGACTGTATTTCTGGCGCCCTGCCTATATCCCATTGCATAGCGGTGTAACACTGCCCGTCCACGTAGAAAGTCTCCAGGCCTAGCCGAATTCTTCAAATCATACACATACGCACACTCATGTGCCGGCACATACTCCTACTCGTACATGACAGATGATATACTCGTTCACGACCCCGCACGCGGCTTTCTGGCAAAGCCGATATTCTTAGGTTTACTGATCATGTTTCAACCTCCGTATCTGCAAACGTTTTTCGACTGGTGATGAATTCGTAGCAGCATTGAGGGCACTGCTGGGCTGGTGTGGTGAATGAGGCCGGCCGTCGCAGAGCGTATGTGTGGTGTGGGGAGTTTGAACTGGACTAAACTTGTCACGACGTTGACATGATGCTCAACGTCATGAGATTATCTGCACTGTAGTTTGTCTAGTCTTCAGAGTACGCGTACTAGCCAATGTGCACGTCACAGTTTGTGTTCTCATCGCCAGTTTGTTTCCGCGCTCCAACAGCCACAGTTGACCCTTCTGTTTATGATTTATGGGTGCTGGTACAGTCAGACCTCGCTTATCCCGGGTCCTCTTTCATCCGGATCCCTCGCCATCCGGAAGAAAATTGTTGGTCACCGATTTACAGCATGATTATGTCATGCATACCGGCATACATTATGTGTGTTCGATTATCCGGTTCCCTCGGCTATCCGGATATTTTTGTGGAAAACGGATGTGTGCGGTTAAGCAAGGTCGGACTGTATCACAAATAAGTTTTCAGGTGTGATCTACCCATTTTCAGGTGTGATCTACCCATTTTCAGGTGTGATCTACCTATTTCAGGTGTAATTTACCCATTTTCAGGTGTGGTACCCATTTTCATGTGTGATTTACCCATTTTCAGGTGTGATTTACCCATTTTTAGCGTGCGCAGCCGTGCATGCCACTGCAGTCAATTCATGTTCACGAAGATACTGCAGACGTAGTACATGTAAATGGCTGTGTGTGTGTATGTGGGAAGGGGATTGACTTTTGTTCGCTTTGCTAGCACAGAGGAGCAAACAGTAGTTCGAATTGCTATGAACTACATTTGTAAAGCCGGAGCAGGGTTACTAGAGTACTCTCTTTGTTCACATGAATGGCCGCTGTTGTGAGCTTGACAAAAGAAAAATTCGCACTGAACATGGCCGCTGGACAGAGTAGATCCGCCAACACAAACACGACATATGCGCACACGCACATGAAGATATGAGCACACCTGCATACGAACAAACAAACAAACACACACACACATACACCACACACACACGCATAATTATGCCATTGACCATTAAATTTTCAAGCCCATCGCCGGAGGCGATGATAGCGATGCTACAGCAGAAGCCATAGCAGCTTGTGCTGGGATTGCACCATTCAACAGCTTGCAAGGCTGAAGAATTGCCCGCCACTATTCAGCCTGGTCTACACCACACAGCTATGAAGTGGCTTTTCTGGCCAGTAAATCCCTAGTTTTTGGTCATTTATAAAAAATGTTCACGCACACACATCACACCATATACTCCGCATGCACTGGCTGCTGGTAACCACCCAGGAGAATGAAAGAAAAGTTCGGAGTCTGAGAAAGAGAAGAAAGACGTGTGTGACCACACTGACACACACACATGTACAACCCCCCCCCCCCCCCCCTACACACACATACACACACACACACACACACACACACACACACACACACACACACACACACACACACCATGTACCATGTACACGCCCGTAGCAAGAGAAGCACGCAAATCTGCAAATACACTGGATGTGCACCCACAGATTTTCATACACACACGGGCGCATGCACACAAACACACACACACACATACACACACACACGCCGGATAGCGAGTTAGCCTTGTGGGCTTTGAGTTAGACACCTTGAAAAAGCCTTCAACACAAGGAGAAGTCTGGAACAAAACAAAAAGGTATTTTTTGTAAACTTGTTGAATTTTTAAGAAACCAGCAATAACATGGAAATGCTCTGGGACCCACTACAGCATTGGAGGCTATGTAAAATAAGAGGATATGGATACAATGACAGCATTGGAATGCGGAGAACTGTCCAGCAGTTACTATAATGGTATTTCGTGAGCTACAGTCTAGACGGTGCCTGTCCCGAGTATGGCCAGGGATACAGGAACAGGGGGAGAGGGGCGAGTACATGACAAAGTGGTGCGCAGAGCAGCAGTGCACAATTGGCACTCGGTTCTTGGCGGCCGCTGAGCATGGTATACAGGCGTTCAGCGTGGAATTATTTCGGATCACCACTGGACTCGGGATCTCAGGACACCAGTTGTATGCGAGCAGGTAGGGAACTATCACGGTACGCCATGCGTAGAAACCGATCAAGACACTTCCACCCACACGCACACCGAACAATAGCAGATGGAATATCGCTCTCGGAGGATTGTTGCTTTCGGAAAGCGCACTGTGAAGCAGAGGAAAAGGAACGCAGCATTGGGGACCCCGCACTGTTGCCATGTTGCCTGGCACATGGGGCAAGTTGCCCGAAGCATATCGCCTGGCCAATGGGGCATGGGGTGTATCGCCCCTAAGTGCTGTTTGGATAGTAGACAAGACTGTCTTCTTGGTTATCACTACCTTGCCAGCAAACTACACCTACAGCATAGCAGCCAACGGACTGATCCGCTAGTCAGTGCGGTCAGTGAGATCATAAAGCTAGAACAGCGGCATACCCAGCTCTCCTGTCAATGGACTGCTGCTGTTGGTTGGTGATGGCTTTGCGGCCACGTTGGCTCAGCAAGGAGTGCATGGTGTTGGGCGGCTACTGTTGGTGACGACAAGAACGACTTGCAGGTCGTCCGTTTCGTCTTCTTCCTCCTTTTTCACTTCCAACGTCAGGTCGATGACTGGGATGCCGCCGTTCGCTGTTTCGGTCGTGGCCACCCTTCCATTAGCGACGCCAGCATCAGCATTCTCACCAGGTGTCATGCCTACTGCTGCAGTAGAGCTTGTGGCACTTGAGCTGGTGGAGTTCTCCAAGGAGTTGCATGTACTTGCTGAAGACCCACTTCCCTCACCGTTACTGTTAGAGCTAGTAGTAGTACACGTGGTAGCACTTGTCGTGGCGGTACTTGACACAGCACTGCCACACGCAGTCGAACCACTACTAGCAGTACTACTAGTAGTGGTGCTTGTCGGACGTATTTCACGTCCACAGCTACGACAGTCAACAAAAAAGTCGGGACTGACGAACGCGCTCGTCCAACGCTTGCCACATTTGCAGCTGAACTGGCTCTCTCCTGGGTCGTGGTCCCGCACGGGAATGTCGATGCCACAAACCGGACATTCCGCTTCCTTGGCGCTCGTGTCGCTGAACCAGACAGTGCCGCACGACTTGCACTCAAGATTCGGAGGGGTGTATTTGATGCAGCTAAATCCTAATTCCACACACTTCTCGCAGTCCGCTTGGTTGTGTCCAAGTGGACGAGAGGGTGGGCCACCCCATGGCCGCGGCGTGCGCTGCGCGTAGGGTGCGGGACGAGGCGGCCGAGGAAGACGCAGTCTTCGTGGGTCCTGCCGAAACGGGTAGATGTACTCCCGGCAAATTGTACACTTCTGAGCCTTGTCCCTCCACGTGTTGCTACTGGACCAGGTGCAGCGACATTTCATACATTTGAATTCTCCCCAGCACCGTCCGACACCTTGATACGGAGTTAGGCCCTGCGCACGGCGGATAATACTGCCGTTGGAAGAAGACATACCACGGTAAGCACACCACGAGCGGTGACGCTCACAAGCTACAGCCTGGTACAAGACAACAACAAGCCAAACTGCTGTAGCCAAACTTGAAACTAGTATTTATTTTTTGGTACTGAACTGCCGTCCGCGTGCACCTTTCGGCTTTAGTTTGGCTGTGAGCGTCGGGACTACTTGCCGCTTTCAAACTGAACACTCTACTAGTCTTGTAGTCTACTCTAGAGTGTGGGCAAGTACAAACCAAACTGCGCTTCTTGCCAATCTACACTAGAGCAAAATACAAAATGCATATCTCAGCAAAGACAAGCAAAAGCCGAACCAAAAGTTCAAAAACTGTCCAAACGTCACACGTGTACCGACGGTTCCCGTTTTTTTCCCGCACAACGACACATCGCATCAGCTGATCAGACCCGCGTAGGCAAGGCGTAGATTCTACCGATCTGTACTGCTGTACAAGTGTGTAGATCTGTAGTGTACCTACTGGTTTTTCTAGGTTTAGTCATTTTCTTCCGTAAACCCTATCGTTTTCCATCACTTTATCTGCTTGCACCAAGACGGCAAGAGTGCTTGCACGTACGTATTCATGAATAATGGTATTCCCACGTCTAGCTCAACATCTTTTCTTTGCATTATTTTGTTTACATGTGCATATTTGGCTCACGTATACGCATTTTCCATGTACATGTACATGCGTACGGCTCATTTTGATCTTTTGACTGATCCCGAGTTGCACACTCTGGTTTATGTACTCTGTTTTTGGAGCTCTGCGTCGTAAAGTTTTTTGTACCTCTGCGGACGACTCTATCGCACAATGCTTTGATGGTATGGCGGACAGCATGGAAGGACCACCAGGGGGTCGTCATCTGGAAACCAAGGGCCAATGTTGCCGGTGCAACGGCAATGGCACCTGCTACAAATGCAAATGTGCTAAAAAGAATCGTAAGTGCACGAGCTGCGCGCCAGGACGGAAGTCGAACTGTAAGAACACCGTAACCGTACGAGAAGAGCCAGCCGTTAGTACCGTACCCAAGCCAGGGGCCGGGGCAGCTCCACCTGAGCAACTCGGATTTGCGTCGCCCAACCGAAGATCGACAGCCAACACACACACCGCTCAGAGAACGCCTGTGTCCGGTGCAACCACAGCGGATGACATAGCCTCCGCCGCACTCGCCGCTGCTATGTCGAATGTTTCAAGCTCTCAACAGCTAGCATGGAACTTACTGGAATCCGCGGAGCCAAGCACCAGTTCAGAAGTGTCAACTTGCAAGCATGCTGACGATGTCAGACCTACACAGCGTGACACGACAATGAGGCCGGCTACCACAGCTGAGACCCCAGAGTCACTCACGTCTGCTCTGCTTGCGGAGTGCCGACAAGAGACTGTTTCAAATTCTCAACAGCTGGCGTGGAACATATTAGACCAACAGCATGACACTGACCCACGCGCAATCCACACACATGCCCAAGCTGCTGCTGAGCCCACAACAGAGGAGGTTGCCCTACTGGCGAATTTGGAGTTTTCGCAATCCCAGCTCGCAGGGGACCCAGGGATCCACATCCCGCCTAGGGATGAGACGAACCAGGATATGGAGCCCAACGCTGCAGCTGATCTCCCTGACTTCCCTGCTGACATCCGGCAAGACTTCTCACTAGGAACAATGGACAAGGAACTCACAATGACCGCCATCAGGGAAGCCTATGCAGAAGGAATGCACTTCAGGCCCAACACCTTCAGCCCTCCTCGCGGCACTGTGGGGAAATCCTTTGTGGCGCAACTCGCCCAATACCTAGCCTGCTTTGGGAATGGTGGAGTCTTTGAGGGAGCCGCCCTGCAGATTGCCATGACGTTCCAACTCTTACTGCTCCAGAAGCCACCGGGGGCCAATCCGAACACCTTCACGGATATCCTCCAGCGCCGAATGGAAACATGGAACAGAGGTGATATCTGTGACCTGAGACAAGAATGCCGGACCATCCAGCGGCAGTTGAATTGCGAGTCGGCCACCGGGAGACCCAAGGTACAAGACTCAGCAAGACATTTCGCGTCCCTGGTTACTGATGGGAAAATCTCGGCTGCGCTACGCCAGCTGGATGGATCAGCCGAGGGTGGTCTTCTCAAGCTTGACGATCAGATTTCCGAGGAAACAGTTCGACAGGTCCTCAAGGCAAAGCATCCTGAGGCAGCCCCCTTGAGCCACGAAGCCCTGATGCAAGGACCCTTCCCCACGTCACCCCACCCAGTTAGATTTGAGAAGTTGAACCGAGATGCCATACGCCAGGCAGTTCTGCACACAAATGGAGCTGCGGGGCCATCAGGAGTGGACGCTGCCACATGGCACTCGCTATGCACCAGCTTTGCGGATGCTTCGGATGCCCTGTGTGATTCTCTAGCTTGCTGTGCACGCCGCCTAGCAACAAAGTATGTCAACCCCTCCTCTCTAGAGGCCTATCTTGCATCTCGGCTTGTGCCCCTGGCCAAAAACCCAGGGGTCAGACCCATTGGAATTGGCGAGGTGATCCGTCGTGTGATTGGAAAAGCAATCCTGTCAATCATTGGAAATGATATCCAGGAAGCAGCAGGTAGCCAACAACTTTGCGCAGGCCAAGACTGTGGCATTGAGGCCACCATTCACGCCATGACGGATGTATACAACTCCCCGGATGTCGACGGTGTGCTGATGGCTGACGCCAGTAACGCCTTTAACAGCCTCAACCGTGCTGCATGTATCCACAACATCCGCCTGTCATGCCCAGCCCTAGCAACGATTGTCATCAACTGCTACCGCAGCCCCGCCAACTTGCATGTTGGGGGAGAAACCATTCAGTCAAGGGAGGGAACCACGCAGGGTGACCCGCTGGCTATGCCAATTTATGCCATCGGCATCCTCCCCTTGATCACGTCCGTGGCTACTGATGGGGCATGCCAACATTGGTATGCTGATGATTCATCTGCTGGCGGCAAGATGGTGCGATTGAAGGTATGGTGGGATCGTCTCCTGGAACGGGGCCCAGCTTTTGGCTATCAAGCCAATCCGTCAAAGTCAGTCCTCGTAGTCAAACCTGAGTGTCTGGATGAAGCTCGAAGAGTGTTCGCCGGCTCAGGGATCCGCATCACCGGTGAAGGCCATCGATACCTTGGCGCTGCCATCGGCACACCGGAGTACTGCCAGCACTTTGTCCAGAAGAAGTGTGAGGAATGGCTTGCTGAGGTAGCTATCCTCACAGAGTATGCACGCACGCAACCTCAGGCAGCATACAGTGCCTTCACCAGAGGCCTTCAGCACAAGTGGACCTTCATCTGTCGAACACTAGCTGGGGCGGCTGAACAGCTGGGACCCCTGGAACGTCACATCGCTACAGAGCTGATCCCAGTGCTGACTGGCCAACACATCGACCAAGAATACCGCAGCCTCATTGGGTTTCCTTGTCGCCATGGTGGTCTTGGCCTGGTGGATCCTACATCTCTCTCCAGTCAGTACTCGGCTTCTCGGCACATCACTACTGCGCTAGTCCATCAAATGAACACTCAGGCTGGTATCCTGGGAGAGTCATTGGCTGAGGTCAGGGACCGCAAAGGTGAGGTACGGCGTGAGCAGCGAAGGTCGGTGGCCCACCGTGCCATGGAGCTCGCAAATGATGCATCTCCCCCAGTCAAGCGTGCCATGGAGCTTGGCAGCGAGAAAGGAGCCTCAAGCTGGCTTACATGCCGCCCACTAGCACGTCATGGCTTTACCCTGTCCAAGGCCCAGTTTCGTGATGGGCTGGCGCTTCGCTATGGGTGGCACCCGGACCGACTGCCATCAACCTGCTCGTGTGGTGCAACGTTCACTGTTGCACATGCTCTCTCCTGCGCTACGGGCGGCTTCATCATCATGCGGCACAATGAGGTGAGGGATCTCACGGCGCAGCTGCTCGGTCGTGTGGCGCATGACGTCAACGTGGAGCCAACCCTCCAGCCCTTGACCGGGGAGAACTTGCGCTATCGCACAGCTGTGCGGGATGACCTGGGTCGGCTGGATGTTGTCGCGAGCGGTATCTATGGTGGCCGGTTTGAACGGAGCTACCTGGACGTCCGGGTCTTCAACCCGCACGCTCCATCAAATCGCTCATCATCTGCGGCATCCTGCTACAAGCGACACGAACGTGAGAAGCGCCGGGCCTACGGAGAAAGGGTTCAGCACGTTGAGCGGGCAGGCTTCATCCCTGTGGTTTTCTCGGCACATGGTGGCATGGGCAATTCAGCTATTTCTCTTTACAAGCGCATTGCCTCCATGTTGTCCGAGAAGACTCGTGAAGCCTACTCCTCTGTCATGGCCTGGATTCGTGCCCGGCTGAGCTTCGCCCTCCTGCGTGCAAGTGTTGCCTGTCTTCGGGGTGCCCGCCGACCGATCCACTGCCACCGCCTTGTCTCTGCTTCTGCCGCACTGGCGGTTGCCGAGGCTAGGATTGTGGTCTGATCCGGCTCAGGAGCGGTATTGTGTGGGAACTGAACTATTGTTATCGATTTCACTGTACTACTTTTTTCTCTTTTACGTTTACTTTATACCAGGCGTGGGCCATCCCCTGTACATAGGTGCCATCATTTTTCTTTGTTTCAATAAAATTGTACTGTACTGTTTGTTTAAAAAAAAAAAAAAAAAAAAAAAAATCTTTTGACCTTGCTAGCTATACACACTGTACGCATGCTACGTTTTTAGCTGCCCATTCTCCCTTTTTATTGAGGCCTCTCTCACTGACCCGAGCTAGGCCAGAGAGTTTTACATTATTATTATGACGGATAACCCAAAGGCAATGGTACCTAAATCAGGGGGGGGGGTGTCTCCGGACCAAACACAGAGCAAGGAGCTCAGCCAGCAGAAAACGTCAGAAAACAAATAAACAAAAACAGGAAGCCTGGGATGTCAGCCGTACTTGCAGGGTGCATTGGACAACAGGCATGTATGCAGTTGACTGGCTGTTTGTTTTTCTCTGTCATGCTGCTGGCATCATACTTACTCAGACTAACTCAGTTGATTGTGTGGGATATGGGAGAATCTTACCAATAAAAATCGAGTGGTTTTCTGTAAACTTGTGGCACGCATTAAAAGTAATTCGGTTTCCCCGACCTCTAAATTGGTGACCCCCGACAAGTACATATGCCTGCAGACTGCAGTACTTTTTTAATATTTTTTAGACAAGATTACCGACATGGCCGCCCGAATCCTAGAGGTCACAGCCCCACACTCCACTGCAACTGTTGCTGCTGCTCCGGTTGTCAGCGCACCCGCTGCCAATGTTCCCAGATCCGAGCTGGACGATCTGCGCAGCCAGATCGCCAATTTAACTGCAGCTGTACAGCAATTATCTTGCTCTCGTCCGAGCAGCCGCCATGGTAGCCGACCATCGTCACGGGACTGCAGCCCTAGTCGTGACGGCCAGTGCTTCTACCATTGCTGATTTGGAGACCGTGCCCTCCACTGCCGGCCCGGTTGCCAGGAACTATAATATTTACGGCCTTGGTCCCTGGTTCCGCAGTGAAACCTGGCTGTCTACTCTATGTTCGGGACCCGCCACATCACGGTCGCTTGTTATCGATACCGGTGCAGCCGTGAGTGTTCTCCCGCCTTCCAGAGCAGACCTGGCCCAGCCGCCATCCTCTGCCCAGCTCCAGGCAGCCAACGGCACGTCCATCCAGACATATGGCGAGCGTTCACTGTGTTTAACGCTTGGTCCCCGTCGTCAGTGTCGCTGGATGTTTGTCATTGCAGACGTCAAGACGTGCATCTTGGGCTCCGATTTATTGGCACAACATTGTCCATGGACTACAGCCTGGTCTATTTGTCCCAGCGCTGCCTACGTGACTCTTCAACGTCTCTGAGGTCCATAGGTCACATCAACACTGGCTTGTCTGTGCGACCGGTATTGTCAGTTTCTGACCCTGCGCACCCGTGCTACCGGATTGCGGCGCAGTATCCTGAGCTCACGGATGTCAATCGCAGTCTGCACACACCAGTAAGGCATGTTGTTATCCACAGCATCGTGACACAGGGCCCACCTGTCCACGCACGTGTCCGATGTTTGGGCCCAGACAAACTCAAAGCCGCTCGACAGGAATTCGACCACATGTTGGCTCTCGGTATATAGCACGTCCATCAAGCAGTCCCTACTCGTCTCCGCTGCATACGGTACTGAAGAAATCTGGCAACTGGCGCCCGTGCGGTGATTACCGAGCCCTGAATGCTGCCACACAGCCCGATCGCTACCCGCTGCCGCACCTGCACGATTTCTCCACCGTTCTTCATGGCGCCAGTGTTCAAGAAGATTGATCTTGCCAAGACGTACCACCAGATACCTATGCACCCGAATGACATCGCTAAGACCGCCGTGGTCACACCTCTTGGCTTCTTCCAGTTCCTGCGGATGCCATTCGGTCTGCGCAATGCTGCCCAAAAATGCTGCCCAGCCGTTTCAGCGTTTCCTGGACCAGGTGCTTCATGGGTTGCCATTCGTGTTCGCCTACATCGACGACTTGCTGATACCCAGTCGCAGCATGAAGGAACACTTGGACCACTTGGACACGGTCCTGCAACGCCTGTCCAAGTATGGCCTGAATACAGCCGCTGAAGTGCAATTTCGCGGTTCCGGTGATTGAGTTTCTGGGCTACAGTGTCAATGCCACTGGCATCCAGCCGCTGCATGTTAACGTGTCCGCCATTGTGACTTTCAACCTGCCGCATTCGTCTCGGCAGCTCCGGAAGTTCCTTGGCATGGTGAACTTCTATTTCTACGGGCGCTTTGTTCCGAGTATCGCTGACCTCCTGCATCCACTGCATCGTTACTATTGGACCCCAAGAAGAAGCATCACAGCCAGACTTGGAATGCAGCAGCTGATGCCAAATTATGCTCCACATTTTCAACCGCCAAATTATGCCAATTATGCCGGCATAATCCGGCGGTGCCTAGTCGTGATTTCATCGCCGAGTTTCATCCCTTGTTAGTATTAGTTGTAACTTTGGTGTTCTTCCTTCTTTCCATGTCGTTTTGTTTGAATAAACCCGTTTTGAGTCCTACACTGTACTAGCGATTTTCAATCGGTTTATTGTATTCACGAAGTGAAAGAAGGGCTGTGTTCACTGCTGTTAGTGCAGTGAACTGTTTGTTAGTATTCCTCTCGGTCGTGTGCTGGGACGTGACACCGACAGGAGAAAGCTGGAGTGCGGAGACATCAGCAGACAAGCGAAAAATGTGACGAACGCAATGCTGAAATCTTGGTTGGGAAAATCAGACGTTCAGTATTTCCCCCAACCAAGGACCATGCCGTTTGCTCTTTCCACTTCCTGAAGATGGATATGATGCTTCCTGGCGACTCTCCTATCTCTCATAACATCTTCTGAAGCCAGGTGAGACGACGGGTGGTGGAGATTGACGAATGAAATAATGTCGAAGTTTGGAAAGTTTGCTGAAAATGTCTCCGGAGAGATGGCGAATACCAAGCATCTTCTCCTAGAGGAACCATTTCCTAGGCACAGTCAGCCTAGGGAAATACAGGAGACGGCCGATAAACAGTTCACGGCGCTAAACAGCATTGAACACAGCACTTCTTTCACTTCGTGAATACAATATTAATAAGACGAAAATGACCAATTTCTGCAGTGATCGACCTTCTCTGTGGTGGACCTAAGCCTTGCCGCAATCACAGCATGCATCTACATGTATAGCACAAGCGCCTCATTCTGAAAGGTCATGTGTCTACATAGTGCTACATGTTACGTATAATGTACAATACTCAATAGCCTAGTGATGTCAGAGAGGCGTTACACTCCATTCACGGCTCCATCAGGCATCAGCCGCCTCTTCGAATCCCGCATAGCCCATCACCTGAACTAGGCCTTGACAGATTATGCTAGCATAATTTTTCGCATAATTCCTACCAAAATCGAATAATCGCATAATTGGAGGCAAATTGCATACGAATCACATAAAATTGGAATAATCCGCCTGTTCGCATCAAATTCCATACAGTTCAGGGCCGGCGGAACCGGTCAGGCTGGTCCGGCCATGGCCGGACCACTTTCCCAGCTGGATGGTCCATGTGATTCGTGCAAAACCGGTGTAAAAAATCCAGAGGTACACGACTCGACTGTACTGCCGACGTGTGCTGTGCTTCGAAGTAGCTCAGGACTACGTGACCGGCACTGTATGACTTGTACTTGTAGAACATGTACAACTGAGTTGTACATGTTCTACAAGTACAAGTACAAGTAGATGCACCAGGAAGTCGTAGGTTTACGACTCCCTTGAGAACATGTCCAGTCCACTACTGTACAATCAGTGACGGTCGTAGCTAGCTAGGTTGGACGGTGCGTTGACCCCGTTGAACTTTTGCTACTACAGTACAACGTCCTCTACAAAAAATTCCCCTGTTATTTTGCACAGAACCATTATTAGCAGCATATATATGTGAGCATAATGCGGCATAATATGATAACTTTTAGCCTAAAAATAGCATAATTCTGCAATTTTTTCAGCAATGCGAAAAGCATAATTTCACGAAAATATTGGCATAATCTGTCAAGGCCTAACCTGAACAGCTTTCTTTACCGTCATCGCCCAGTCAATTTGCCTACGTTCCACAAAGATCAGCCACGGATCAACTCTTTCTTTTGACCGATCAGTTTGCCCATCTCTCTGATAGAGATCAGAGATTTGACTGTGCGTTTCTCGACTTCCAGAAAGCGTTTGATAAAGTACATCATTCTACGCTCCTGGGCCACATGCATGCACTCATGAGCCATGGCAGCAGAGGCACATGCCTGCTGATTGTACCTTGTACTTGAGTGCAGTCTAAGTGTGAAGCTGGATTGAGTTCACTCTTCTCGATATGTATAAAAATATGCTAAACTGAGGTTTCCGCCAGGGTTCGCACCTTGCCCCTCCTCTTTTTCTTTTGTACATCAATTCACTTCCTGATGTAGTAATACATGGATGTGGCAAATGGGATTGGGGCCTTTGGCCTATGGTTGGTGGATCTGATCTATCCTCCCCCACCGTTTAGGAGCCGCATCTGACGCCTGATCATGGGGTGGTGGCGTCCGACGGAAGCGGAAAGGTGGTTCTTGACCAGGGAGTTGTACAACTCCTTGTTCTTGACCTGCCCGGTACGCGAACCCGTCGAATTTATTTATTTTATTTTATGTAGTAGACCACAGCTCACCCTTTCTCTTTGGAGATGATGTCACTCTTCTAAATGATCATGATGTGTCCCTCTCCGTAGATGAGAACATGGCGGCCCACCTCCAGCAGGATCTGCCCTGCTGCCAGCATTGGGCTCAGAATATCCATGGGAAATTTCCTCCAGAAAAACTTTCATCTTTTCGAATTGTGACATTCCCGACTCCTCCTCTGTTTTAATGGGCGATATTCCTATTGTCTTTGGACGTTCTGATAAGCATCTCGGTGTTCACCTCAGTGATGAGTTGAAGTTCCATCACCACTTCCACACCACCTTCAAGAACCTTCAGCAACGAGTCAGTCTGTTATGCTTCATGGGCCGTAAGTGGTCTCTTTTCTGCAAATTACAATAATTCTCAATCAAATTTTCGGCCAGGAACCATCATCCACCCAGAATATCTCTCTCGCTTTGCGATAACCATATCACGTAGTGCCCCTAGGCCCCCAAACCTTATTTTAACTCATGTGGTCGCATGTTTTTCATTCCTTTTCCTACAGAAAACTGGTTCTCTTTGGAATTGTCTTCCACCCCGATTGACAGCTTTAGATTCCCCAACTCAATGATTCAGGCGTCATCGACATATTCCCATGTCATTGCAAAGTATCAGTTCGATTGCGCTGTGCACCTTTGATGTGCAATCATTGATTTACATGTACATGTACGTGCTTGTTCTTTTCAGTTTTGTGCTCTGTTTGTCGCACTTTCTGACTGCTTATGATCTTGTTACACTCGTGGATAGTTGCTTCATAACTCGTTTCCATGTGGTTTCTTCAATTTGAATTATATTTATTGGCTCAGTATCCGAGTTAAATTTGTTCTTAAATCCCACATTTCACACTCACCTTTGTAAATTTCCCTCTTCTCCTTAAAGGGGAAGTTAAGGCAAAAATTAAAATTTCACCAGTTGTAGTCTTCGGGGTGCTGAGTCGAATGGTCTTGGTCCGAGAAAGCTGAGACGCTCCCTTCCTACTTGAATCCCAATCGAACTCGCGCACTTCCACCGAAACTGGGTGACTGCGCCCTACGAGATGGGGATTTGTATGCAAAATGTCACTAAAAGCGCCATTTCGTTCTTATAAAAGCACGGATGACCGCGATTGGCCCATATGTTGTAGTCTTTTGGACGCTGAGTCGACTGGTTTTGGTCCGAAAAGGCTGCGATGCAGCGTTCCTCCTTTATTCCCAATCGAACATGGTTGAAGAAGCGGTCACGTGCTCCTGGGTGCCAAAATCACCTGGTCACCACGCCAGCAGGCGACAACTTTCACACCAAGGTTCAACTCGAGTGACAGGACTGCACCCAAAAAAGGTCAAAACAGGCTGTAAGTTGTACCCTGCAGGCACGGTGACCAGGTGACTGGTGTACGCAGGAGCACGTGACCGCTTGTTCTACCATGTTCGATTGGGAATTAGGGGCGAACGCTGCATCGCAGCCTTTTCGGACCAAAACCAGTCGACTCAGCGACCAAAAGACTATTACATATGGGCCAATCGCGGTCATCCGTGCTTTTATAAGAACGAAATGGCCCTTTTAGTGACATTTTGCATATAAATCCCCATCTCGTAGGGCGCAGTCACCCAGTTTCGGTGGAAGTGCGCGAGTTCGATTGGGATTCAAGTAGGAAGGGAGCGTCTCAGCTTTCTCGGACCAAGACCATTCGACTCAGCACCCCGAAGACTACAACTGGTGAAATTTTAAGACGGGATTCGCGTACCGGGCAGGTCAAGAACAAGGAGTCGTACAACTCTCTGGTCAAGAACCACCTTTCCGCTTCCGTGGGACGCCACCATCCCATGATCAGGCGTCAGATGCGGCTCCTAAACGGTGGGGGAGAATAGATCAGATCCACCAACCAGAGGCCAAAGGTCAGTACAGGTACACAAATAGAAGATCCCGCTGATAGGTTTTAGCCTTTGGGTAATCCTGAAATAAATAAAGATTAAGATTATGAGTCTTTTATGACGACTACAGTATTCACTTGTGACTTCGTCTAGGGGTGAGACATGGGGAAGTTGCCACGCTGGGGTCACGTGAGGTCGCCTCTCCGTACCGCAAGTACAGCTGGCTCGACTCGTCTCTACTGAGTGAGGAGGACCCACATCATCAAAGTCGGAGTGCTCTAGTATAGCTTATCGTTGTTAAATACCAAACCCAAACTTCAAAGGCAGCGCAGCACTGCACAGAACAATCACCAGAAGCCTTTTTTAAAAGCACGGGGGTTAGTCCACAGAGTGCAGGGGCGGTAAACAGTGGCGTGTCCAGGATTTGGCTGAGGGGGGGGGGGGGTGCGGCTGGGATCAAGGCGGGATGGGGTGGGGGTAGATGACATCATGCTACTGTCCCAGGTCAGCCATTTTGAAAACCGATGTCAAGAAGCTCCTCCTGTAGCCCCCTTCTTCAACAGTTATTCACCCGCACGGCCCCAGAGACTGTACCGGAGGATCAGCGCACCACACGGGGACAAGTGTCGAACTTGCTTCAAGTTCCCTTTCTTCGTGGGCCTGCGGGACGATCGACCATGTTTCGGGGAAGCATTCTCTGGAACGCTCTCCCCTCTGATTTTAGAGTGATACGTGTCCCTGGTCCCTTCCAAAGAGCTCTTTCTGCCATTGATATACTTACGTTGTGAATATCCTCGTTAAACTTTTATTATCTGCCATAAATTCCAACCTTCTCATCTATCAATGATTTGTGCATGCATGTCTATAAAATCAACCACGTGTTCCTGACTCCATGAAATTGTCTTTCTATTCTTTAACTCCATGAGTTTATTGTCTTTCTATTTCTGACTCCATGAAATCCGCGATATTCATGTTAAAACAAAATGGCGTCACGATTTATTGAAAGTGGTATAGTTGGTGGTACGAGTGTTCAAAACCATTTGAACTTCATACTGTTCGTCTTCTTTTTGACATGCTCTCCTTCCATCGTCCTTAGCTTTTGTTTGTTGAGAGCTGTTTTGGCTTTCTCCTATACCTCTGGGGGATGCCAAGTGATGGTTTTGAGAGGCTGGTGATGGCTGTGAGCGAGAGTTTGCCGATCGGCGTCGTCCTCGCTATAGCGATGAAAATACTAGTTACTGCGCACCTGGCAGATATCACAACACGTCGGAGCGTCCAGGAGAAAAGGAATCTTGGGTTTTCACTGGAATCTAGTTCCTCCAGCATCGTGTAGCCCACCGTCGGTGAATGGCGGTCCAGAAAGGTCGAACCTGGTCTTCTGCAGCATCTCGCAGTCCTGCGAGGCACACTGAATACGCCTGTCATGTATTCTACAAATAAAAATCACGAAGTAATGGACTTTACAGTGATGAGTCTATCCTGTATGCTGCAAAAGACGCAGGAAATGTGACTGGTGTCTGTACACTCAGTGACTGGACGCCAACACCCCAGTCTTCTCCTGCAGGATCTGTTTGACATTGACATTATGCAGTAGGTCGGCATTGACCTGGTTTGGCAGCTATCGTAATAGTATCTGCCTGGTCGGATGTAGCAGGTTGGTGTTTGCTCGTCGTCCAGTCCGGAATTTTCTTGTGACTCACGGTGGAGTACGCGCAGGGTTTGTGATCATCCCTGTTCACTTCAATATTATCAAACACAACGTTCCCTTTGTCACTCATCTTATCCTGAGTACTGAATTTGCTGACAATATTGCACCACACTGGTCACAACCTACCGCCACTGCTGGCGGTGGCGACTGGTTCGTCAATGGCGGTGACCAGGCTGACTGACTAGCTTCGAGACAGCGGCCTCGTTGTCAACCCCGCGGTAGCCTAAAGGTTGATTTTATCGATCCAGCCTCAGCGCCATGTTGACGATGCCCTAGTGACTGTGTGTCATGGATTGCCTTGCCATCAGCGGTCATTGCCGTCCACCTTGGTGCAGCCCTCAACAACTGGCTCAGCCCATGGGAGTCTCAAGTGGACAAAGTTGTTGCCAAAGTAGCTCAGAAGATTGGTGCATCGTGGTGTAGGTGAGCACATAACTAGGACTTCCCAGCGCCTATTTGTCCAGGCTGCGAAATTATGTGACATGCTGTACTGCACATTCTTTTCAGCACTGCACGGCCGGCAGCTGGACCGACTGCAGGGGCCGCGCACATGCAGGCCGCCTGTTGCCAGTGCAGCATTCTGGAACGTTCCTTCCTTCTGAGATCCGTGGAATAATAACTTTCTTTGCTTCAAAGCAAGTTGCTTACCTTTCTGTTGTGCTCCCAGTGTCCTTACAACAATAACCTACAGCAATGTTTTATTTTCCTTTCCATTCCCCAACCAATGAATACTACGATGTCGATTCTATTTCTGAATACTTTAGTGTGTGCTCGCGCACGCACGCACGTGTGTGTGTGTGTGTGTGTATACCTCACTCGCCACTCGAAGTTCTGTTCCCCATCACTGGAACACTGCCTGTTCTTTCAGGACCTGCCATCATCTGCGGATGGGCATTCAATGATTGTATTGTGTGTGTGTGTGTGTGTGTGTTTGTGTGTGTGTGTGTGTGTGTGTGTGTGTGTGTGTGTTTCATTCAGAATCAGATCCGCTATCGTTGCTATAAGAGAAAATCTGTAGGTTCACATTCAGTGCATTTGTAGATTTGCGTGCTTTTCTCGCCACGGGCGCATACATGGGACATTGTGTGTCTGTGTGTGTGTGTGCGTCTGTGTGTATGGGGATAGTTGCACCTCCCGTCGCTCCGCAAAGGCAAAAAACAAACAGTGAAACAGCCGTTCACGTCCCGCCGGACTCGCAGGGCCTCATGCCGCGTCCCGGAGACAGCACTCCTCCAAGTCTGGGGACACATAGCCAATCGTGGCAGTGGGCGAAGGAGGAGGAGGAGGAGGTATGGGGATATTGTCCGTATCGGCTTTTGGTACTAATGTTCAGGTCTGTGCTTGCATGTGTGAACATGAAATTGTTCGGTTCCGTGCATGCTATTGCTATGTTGTATATTATTGTATGTATGTGTGCATTTCCACGAACAGTGTAGATGAGCGTGGAGAGTGCATTCATCCCTCATCAACCACTTCCCCTTGGGCTTACGAGAGTTTTTTCTGCGTACCTCTCATTTTTGTTTGTTTCTCTCTGATACTGTATTGATGCCGGTACCTGTACCTCGATGTGTTCCTCTATCTGCAGTCACCTTTAACCTTCGGTCAAGTTAACGTTTATTGTGCTCTATTTATCGTGCGAATCAAAATAAACAATAATAACACAAGTCGTGCTAGAGTGACGACATGTGCGTGTAGTAGGGTTGATGCGATGGGACGTTAGCGGCTAGCCTCCAATAGGTAGCTGGCACTAGTCGCTACTGCTTGTTTGACAGGTGCCGCCAGAATCCCTGTTGTGTCATGCTATAGATGCACATGCCCTATTCTGGGGCATACTGAGGTACTTTGATTTTGTTGACTGCATGCAGACAGCATCCAATAGTAGTACTCGTAGACCTTGGCTCTTTGTAGGTCAACCACCATCGCATGGATCGATCGGTGACTATGCACTTGGAGGTTGGAATAGCCCGCGCTGAACAGATCTTGCCATGGCCCAGGGAGTGAACTCGCTTACTCGACTATCTCGGTTTTAGTTAACCAGCATGAGTGGTGCAATTTGTCAATACCATGTTGCGAGCTCACAGTTGTTTGGGCAGGTTTTGAGCTGCACCACGAAACAAAGCGAAATAACGGCGTGACTGTAGAGCATGGAAGCGGCGAGACGGCACTTCCAGGACGAGACAGGCAGTAGAGATGTGTTCACAGCACGAGCAACCTCTCAAACCCTGCCGGTACTCCACAGTTACAAGAAAATGTCGGACTGGACGACGCGCCAATGCAAACCTGCTACATCCACCCAGGCAGATAGCTGCCAAACCAGGCCAATGTCGACCCACTGCATACCGGTATGTCAATGTCAGACAGATCCTGCAGAAGACTGAGATGTTATTGGCGTCCAGTGTACGGACACCAGTCACATTTCCTGCGTCTTTTGCAGCATACAGGATAGACTCATCACTGTAAAGTCCACTACGTCGTGATTTTTATTTGTAGAATACATGACAGGCGTATTCAGTGTGCCTCGCAGGGCTGCGAGATGCTGCAGAAGACCAGGTTCGACCTTTCTGGACCGCCATTCACCGACGGCGGGCTACACGATGCTGGAGGAACTAGATTCCAGTGAAAACCCAAGATTTCTTTGCTCCTGGACGCTCCGACGTGTTGTGATATCTGCCAGGTGCGCAGTAACTAGTATTTTCATCGCTATAGCGAGGACGACGCCGATCGGCAAACTCTCGCTCACAGCCATCACCAGCCTCTCAAAACCATCACTTGGCATCCCCCAGAGGTATAGGAGAAAGCCAAAACAGCTCTCAACAAACAAAAGCTAAGGACGATGGAAAGAGAGCATGTCAAAAAGAAGACGAACAGTATGAAGTTCAAATGGTTTTGAACACTCGTACCACCAACTATACCACTTTCAATAAATCGTGACGCCATTTTGTTTTAACACGCATACGGTCCATTGTCTTCATTTAAATTTTTCCTTTTCTTCTTTTGGTCCTTTCTGTCCTCTTATTATTATTATTATCATTTTCTCGTTTTCCCTTGCATATCATCCCTTCATCATTCTGTGAGAATCTGTCCTATGGGCAGGTGAGAAGGCATCTCTGCCTGTTCATTTGGTGAAGTAAAATAAACAACAACAACAACAAGCCGTAAATCTCACACACCACGAGCAGTATTTCTGTATACGCAGCAACAATGTACATTGTAAACTTCAAATTTGCCGTTATGTGAGCGAATCAACTGCATTTATGCGAGTCCAACAATTTCTCACCGCTCTCAAAGCATCCTTTACATAGGCAGCGGTACTTGTCACTGTGTGCTGTTCTTCATGTTCTGGCTGCTCACTGACAACAGGTTCTTCCACGTCTGGCGGAGTGTGACTGTCAGTCCGCTCCGAAAGTTCAACTGGAATAACAGCGACTTCATCACTCCCACTGTTTCCTGTTGGAGCGGCAGCAGGAGTTGCGCCGCCACAGGAACGCTTTACAAAAATTCCAGGCTCTGCTGGCTAGAGCTTGGCCTTTTGGGATGTCGCTGAGACATCGAAGAAAAGTCTTCGAGTCAACCAAAACACGATTCGAACGAGGATGATCGCCTGAGCACTCGGCATTCGAATCGTGTTTTGGTTGACTCGATCGAAGACTTTTCTTCGATGTTTGTACGTAACGTTGAAGATGCGTCGAGCGCGTCCCAGCAGGGATCACACTGTACAACATACAGTACACAGTCAGGTCACCGTGTTTCTGTAGTGTAGCCGTGCATGCTCACTACTTCTACATAGGTCTACTCTGTAGACTGTAGTGTACTGCACTAGTACTACTAGTACTACTACATGACTTTGTAGTACTAGTCTGTAGACGAGAGAGAGAGAGAGAGTGTGTAGTGTGTACAATCAACATTTAGCTCGAGCACTGGCACCGGTCCGTGCAACCGCTTTTACTACGTAGACAATCATAGAGTTCTGGCAGGACTTTATGGCTGAATCAAGGCCGAGTGCATACGGCCAAGGGCGCAGGCCAAGGCGCGTAGCGCCGAGGCCTGCGCCCGCGGCCGTGCGCACGAGGCCTTGATGAAGGCGGAAAGTCCTGCCAGAACTCTATGATCGTGTTTCAGGTTTCCACTTACTGACTTAGTGACTTACATCCTTTGAGCCGCGTAGACCATGGTAGACGGTATAACTATAAGCGCGATACCACATACTGACATAGGGTGGATGTTGGGGACGTGGTGGCTAGACCTGTTGCCTTTTTTCTTTGCTCAATGCTCAAGAACAAGTAGGTTGGTCGTGGACGTGGTGGCTACACTATCACTCCTTTGCTGACACGCGACGATCTTATCAGTTTTCGCTTACATCAGTACATGAAGGCCTCGTGCGTAGATCTACTGTGCTACGTGCCTTGGCCAGCGCCCGGGCCTTGGCTTGGGCCTGCCTGGCCGTACGCTCATCGGAGTCATGGTCATGTTTTCACTGGCATTCTTTGAAACTGTATATAAGCGCGACACCACCTAGGGGTGGAGGTCGGGGACGTGGTGGACGGATCTCTTGCCATTTTTTTAGAAGAAGTAGTTGCAGAATTGCCAAAGCTCATGCGTACGGCCGCGGGCGCAGGCCTCGGCGCTACGCGCCTTGGCCTGCGCCCTTGGCCTTGCAAGCTTGATTCATGGTCAGGTTTCACTTGCGAACTGTATATAAGCGCGACACCACCTAGGGGTGGAGGTCGGGGACGTGGTGGACGGATCTCTTGCCATTTTTTTAGAAGAAGTAGTTGCAGAATTGCCAAAGCTCATGCGTACGGCCGCGGGCGCAGGCCTCGGCGCTACGCGCCTTGGCCTGCGCCCTTGGCCTTGCAAGCTTGATTCATGGTCAGGTTTCACTTGCGAACTGTATATAAGCGCGACACCACCTAGGGGTGGAGGTCGGGGACGTGGTGGACGGATCTCTTGCCATTTTTTCCAATTATTTACTCCTCAGGTTAAGTCGTCCTTTGATGCTCGTACTCGTAGACTGTATATAAGCGCGATACCACCTAGGGGTGGAGGTCGGGGACGTGGTGGCAAGAACTCTTGCCATTTTTCCCTTGGCCTTGAAGAAGAAGAATGTTTTGAATTGTTTTCAGGTTGTAGCTGTTTAGTTTTGTCACTCCTTTACTGACACGCGTACAAACCTGTTGTCAACATCGCCATTAGCTTGTAGAATACTGGATTGCTTACTACATGTAGCCACCTTTGCTACCTTACATCATAGTACTTGTATGTTTATTACATCAATGAACAGAACTGGGCATGAGGTCATGTCTACAGGCATGCCCAATCTACATGATTGTACACCTGGTTTCAACCATGTACTTACTCTACTCTCCTCTAAACTAAAGCCAAGGACGGCAAGGACAAGGTCCTGAGATGAACTGAGATGGCAACGGAAAACTGACGCAGACCCCTGCACTGTAGAGCTAGGCTGACAGCGTGCGGGCCTTTATCGGCTCATCAAGGCCACCGCGGGAACGTCGCTCATTGGCTACAACCATGGAAACGGCACTGTAAAAACCTGAAGATCGTTTCAGGCCGCGCGCGCCCCGAGCCTAGTCTAGCTAGCCTCGGCGCCCTGCCTTTTATTTTTCGAAACCTAGGTCGAAACTTTTGAGGGGGGGGGGGGGGGGGGGCGCGCCCCCCCGCGCCCCCCCCCCCCTAAACAAGCCACTGCCACTGGTAAACGAAGCACACGCTGGCAGAATGTGTTACCATGGTTACTGCAGGCATGCATCTAGCCTTCTACTATACTACTACTACAGTACTAGTACTTACTAGGGCAGCACAATAGGGCTTGAAAGTGCTACGTCACTCCATAGCAATGGCATAGCAACAATTTGAAAAATTCGAAAACTGGATCCACCTGGATCCAGTTTTTGTATGGATCCAAGCACATTTCAAGCGGTCTCACTCACAGCAAGGTGATGTTGCCAGTGAAACTGACTGATTTGGCTAGTGGGGGCGGGGTGACAACTGGTGGCGAAGTAAAAGTTGCACCTGCGTACGACATGAGTGGGTTGCTATGCACCCACATACTGAGGCAATAGCAAAGTCACACCTTAGTGGATCCAAAATAGAAATCTGATGTCAATTTACTACTCCCAGGCCGTTTTTGACGTCATCACTTTCAAGCCCTATAGGGCTTGAAAGTGATGACGTCAAAAACGGCCTGGGAGTAGTAAATTGACATCAGATTTCTATTTTGGATCCACTAAGGACTTTGCTATTGCCTCAGTATGTGGGTGCATAGCAACCCACTCATGTCGTACGCAGGTGCAACTTTTACTTCGCCACCAGTTGTCACCCCGCCCCCACTAGCCAAATCAGTCAGTTTCACTGGCAACATCACCTTGCTGTGAGTGAGACCGCTTGAAATGTGCTTGGATCCATACAAAAACTGGATCCAGGTGGATCCAGTTTTCCAGGTGGATCCAGTTTTCGAATTTTTCAAATTGTTGCTATGCCATTGCTATGGAGTGACGTAGCACTTTCAAGCCCTATACGGCAGAGTACAGTCATGCATCTGTCCCCGGGGAAAATTGCGATTCCGCGGCCGCGTTTGTTTCCGCGTTTTTTGCGATTTTTTAAAAGACCGCGTTTTCCGCGATTTTCCCGCGTTTTTTGAACTTTTTTGTTGCACTACACGTACACACAGTGCACTGTTCGGTCAGCAACGTCTCATCGTGGCGGCTTTTTACTCAAATAT
>NC_088645.1:40036762-40129262 GCF_964019385.1 Sycon ciliatum | reverse complement strand
TATGGTTGTAGCCAATGGGCGACGTTCCCGCGGTGGCCTTGATGTAGACAATCATAGTCAGGACTTTACGTATGGCCCAATCAAGGCCAAGTGCATACGGCCAAGGGCGCAGGCCAAGGCGCGTAGCGCCGAGGCCTGCGCCCGCGGCCGTGCGCACGAGACCTTTTTGGCCTTGATGAAGGCGGAAAGTCCTGCCAGAACTCTATGATCGTGTTTCAGGTTTCCACTTACAAGTTACATCCTTTGAGCCGCGTAGATGGTATAATTATAAGACCTGTTGCCTTTTTACTTTGCTCAATGCTCAAGAACAAGTAGGTTGGTCGGGGACGTGGTGGCTACACTATCACTCCTTTGCTGACACGCGATGATCTTGTCAATTTTCGCTAACATCAGTACATGAAGGCCTCGTGCGTAGATCTACTGTGCTACGTGCCTTGGCCAGCGCCCGGGCCTTGGGCCTGCCTGGCCGTACGCTCATCGATCATCGGAGTCATGGTCATGTTTTGTTGTTGTTGTTGTTGTAGAAGTTTATTTAACGTCGCACCACAAACAGGCGATTTTGCCTCCTTTGATACATGTGGACGACAGAAGGAATGAGAGAGAGAGGGGGGGGGGGGGGGGACAGAAGTATGGAGAGAGGAAGGGTAGAAATAAATAAGCAATCAACCTCAGGGCTACACCAAAGCAAAAATGGAATGGGAACATACTATATACAAAATGTTTTCACTGGCATTCTTTGAAACTGTGTATATGCGCGATACAGGTCGTCCCTCGTTAATACATAATCTCTGGGACTTGACAAATGTTATGTATTAAGGTTTATGTACTAAACGAAAGTGTACATTACTTGCTTGTGTACCAGAATTTTTCACTTTTTTCAACTTTTCTGAGTGTTTCTTGCTACCATGACCAGGGAGCGAGATATTCTTGATTCCCTCAATATAACATAACAATTATGTTATAACGGTCACAGTCAGCGAAGATTCTACAGTTTACATGTACATGTACATGATAGCATGCCCAGCCGCGCCTGTACAGTCACTCGGAAAAAACAGAGCTTTCTCGGCTTGTGATGTGCGCTCTGATTTCTGAGCTAATTGCGTCCACAAGTAGAAACTAGAACACAATGTGCCTCCACTGGAAGGCCGAAAGACCAACAAATTACGTATTATTGAGGTAGGTAGCATGCGGGTACGGAGAAATGTTATGTACTAACGGGGTTTATGTACTAACGAATTATGTACTAACCGCCAAAATTTGTATGGAAGTGACCACGTTTCGTACGGGACTTGAGATTTCTTATGTACTAACGGGGTTTATGTACTACCTAGGGGTGGAGGTCGGGGACGTGGTGGCTGGATCTATCGCTTTTTTTCTTTGCCCAAGAAGAAGTAGTTGCAGAATTGCCAAAGCTCATGCGTACGGCCGCGTACTTGTATGTATATTCAATCAATGAACAGAACTGAGCATGAGGTCATGTCTACAGGCATGCCCAATCTACATGATTGTACTGATGATGTAGACCCGGTTTCAACCATGCACTTACTCTACTCTCAAGTCTAGATCTACTCTCCTCCAAAGCCAACTCCGGGTCCTTACCTGAGATGAACTGAGATGGCAACGGAAAACTGACGCAGACCCCTGCACTGTAGAGCTAGGCTGACAGCGTGCGGGCCTTTATCGGCTCATCAAGGCCACCGCGGGAACGTCGCTCATTGGCTACAACCATGGAAACGGCACTGTAAACTAGGCCTTGACAGATTATGCTAGCATAATTTTTCGCATAATTACTACCAAAATCGAATAATCGCATAATTCGAGGCAAATTGCATACGAATCGCATAAAATTGGAATAATCCGCCTGTTCGCATCAAATTCCATACAGTTGTACATGTTCTACAAGTATAAGTACAAGTAGATGCACCAGAAAGTTGTAGGTTTACGACTCCCTTGATAACATGTCCAGTCCACTACAATCAGTGATGGTCGTAGCTAAGTCGGACGGTGCGTGGAGCCCGTTGAACTTTTGCTACTACAGTACAACGCCCTCTACAAAATATTCCCCTGTTATTTTGCACAGAGCCATTCTACATTACATTATACATTAGTAGCATATGTGAGCATAATGCGGCATAGTATGATAACTTTAAGCATAAAAAAAGCATAATTCTGCAATTTTTTCAGCAATGCGAAAAGCATAATTTCACGAAAATATTAGCATAATCTGTCAAGGCCTACTGTAAACACCTGAAAACACCAGGCGCTGGCCAAGGCGCGTAGCACAGTAGATCTACGCACGAGGCCTTCATGTACTGATGTTAGCGAAAATTGATAAGATCATCGCGTGTCAGCAAAGGAGTGATAGTGTAGCCACCACGTCCCCGACCAACCTACTTGTTCTTGAGCATTGAGCAAAGAAAAAAGGCAACAAGTCTAGCCACCACGTCCCCAACCTCCACCCCTATGTGGTATCGCGCTTATACTACTACTAGTACTAGTTATACCGTCTACGCGGCTCAAAGGATGTAAGCGGAAACCTGAAACACGATCATAGAGTTCTGGCGCATGGCGGCAGGACTTTCCGCCTTCATCAAGGCCTCGTCGTGCGCACGGCCGCGGGCGCAGGCCTCGGCGCTACGCGCCTTGGCCTGCGCCCTTGGCCGTATGCACTCGGCCTTGATTCAGCCATAAAGTCCTGCCAGAACTCTAACTTCTAAGATTGTCTACATAGATATAGGCGCGCGCAGCTAACGCCCACTTGGATGAATCGGATGACAGTAGTGGCGAGAGCGTTCTCCTTCCTCCGTGAACACTGCTGGACACTCTGTTTGATGATGCACCAAACACCATCGGTGCAGGCCACGTTTTTCGGCACCAGCGATATGTTCGTCCACCAACATGCACAATGCCAATGGACCGTATGCGTGTTAAAACAAAATGGCGTCACGATTTATTGAAAATGGTATAGTTGGTGGTACGAGTGTTCAAACCCATTTGAACTTCATACTGTTCGTCTTCTTTTTGACATGCTCTCTTTCCATCGTCCTTAGCTTTTGTTTGTTGAGAGCTGTTTTGGCTTTCTCCTATACGTCTGGGGGATGCCAAGTGATGGTTTTGAGAGGCTGGTGATGGCTGTGAGCGAGAGTTTGCCGATCGGCGTCGTCCTCGCTATAGCGATGAAACTTGATACTAGTTACTGCGCACCTGGCAGATATCACAACACGTCGGAGCGTCCAGGAGCAAAGGAATCTTGGGTTTTCACTGGAATCTAGTTCCTCCAGCATCGTGTAGCCCACCGTCGGTGAATGGCGGTCCAGAAGGGTCGAACCTGGTCTTCTGCAGCATCTTGCAGTCCTGCGAGGCACACTGAATACGCCTGTCATGTATTCTACAAATATAAATCACGAAGTAGTGGACTTTATAGCGATGAGTCTATCCTGTATGCTGCAAAAGACGCAGGAAATGTGACTGGTGTCCGTACACTGGACGCCAATATCATCCCAGTCTTCTCCTGCAGGATCTGTTTGACATTGACTTACTGGTATGCAGTGGGTCGACATTAGCCTGGTTTGGCAGCTATCTGCCTGGGTGGATGTAGCAGGTTTGCATTGGCGCGTCGTCCAGTCCGACATTTTCTTGTAACTGTGGAGTACCGGCAGGGTTTGAGATGTTGCTCGTGCTGTGAACACATCTCTACTGCCTGTCTAGTCCTGGAAGTGCCGTCTCGCCGCTTCCTTGCTCTACAGTCACGCCGTTATTTCGCTTTGTTTCGTGGTGCAGCTCAAAACCTGCCCAAACAACTGTGAGCTCGCAACATGGTATGGACAAATTGCACCACTCATGCTGGTTAACTAAAACCGGGATAGTCGAGTAAGCGAGTTCACTCCCTGGGCCATGGCAAGATCTGTTCAGCGCGGGCTATTCCAACCTCCAAGTGCATAGTCACCGATCGATCCATGCGATGGTGGTTGACCTACAAAGAGCCAAGGTCTACGAGTACTACTATTGGATGCTGTCTACATGCAGTCAACAAAATCAAAGTACCTCAGTATGCCCCAGAATAGGGCATGTGCATCTATAGCATGACACAACAGGGGTTCTGGCGGCACCTGTCAAACAAGCAGTAGCGACTAGTGCCAGCTACCTATTGGAGGCTAGCCGCTACAGTCTGTCACTGGAGATAATTATTATGTTCACTGTTTAGACTGAGCACAATCAATGATGCCCAATCAATCTGCCCAATGTTTGTTCTGTTCCACCTAATTATAACGTCCCATCGCATCAACCCTACTACACGCACATGTCGTCACTCTAGCATGACTTGTGTTATTATTGTTTATTTTGATTCGCACGATAAATAGAGCACAATAAACGTTAACTTGACCGAAGGATAAAGGCGACTGCAGATAGAGGAACACATCAATACAGTATCAGAGAGAAACAAACATGGTTGATGAGGGATGAATGCACTCTTCACGCTCATCTACACTGTTCGTGGAAATGCACACATACATACAATAATATACAACATAGCAATAGCATGCACAGAACCGAACAATTTCATGTTCACACATGCAAGCACAGACCTGAACATTAGTACCAAAAGCCGATACAGACAATATCCCCATACACACAGACGCACACACACACACAATGTCCCATGTATGCGCCCATGGCGAGAAAAGCACGCAAATCTACAAATGCACTGGATGTGAACCCACAGATTTTCTCTTATAGCAACGATAGCGGATCTGATTCTGAATGAAACACACACACACACACACACACACACACACACACACACACACACACACACACACACACACACACAATACAATCATTGAATGCCCATCCGCAGATGATGGCAGGTCCTGAAAGAACAGGCAGTGTTCCAGTAATGGGGAACAGAACTTCGAGTGGCGAGTGAGGTATACACACACACACACACACGTGCGTGCGCGGGCACACACTTAAGTATTCAGAAATGGAATCGACATTGTAGTATTCATTGGTTGGGGAATGGAAAGGAAAATAAAACATTGCTGTAGGTTATTGTTGTAAGGACACTGGGAGCACAGCAGAAAGGTAAGCAACTTGCTTTGAAGCAAAGAAAGTTATTATTCCACGGATCTCAGAAGGAAGGAACGTTCCAGAATGCTGCACTGGCAACAGGCGGCCTGCATGTGCGCGGCCCCTGCAGTCGGTCCAGCTGCCGGCCTTGCAGAGCTGAAAAGAATGTGCAGTACAGCATGTCACATAGTATCGCAGCCTGGACAAATAGGCGCTGGGAAGTCCTAGTTATGTGCTCACCTACACCACGATGCATTAATCTTCTGAGCTACTTTGGCAACAACTTTGTCCACTTGAGACTCCCATGGGCTGAGCCAGTTGTTGAGGGCTGCACCAAGGTGGACGGCAATGACCGCTGATGGCAAGGCAATCCATGACACACAGTCACTAGGGCATCGTCAACATGGCGCTGAGGCTGGATCGATAAAATCAACCTTTAGGCTACCGCGGGGTTGACAACGAGGCCGCTGTCTCGAAGCTAGTCAGTCAGCCTGGTCACCGCCATTGACGAACCAGTCGCCACCGCCAGCAGTGGCGGTAGGTTGTGACAAGTGTGGTGCAATATTGTCAGCAAATTCAGTACTTAGGATGAGATGAGTGACAAAGGGAACGTGTTTGATAATATTGAAGCGAACAGGGATGATCACAAACCCTGCGCGTACTCCACCGTGAGTTACAAGAAAATTCCGGACTGGACGACGAGCAAACGCCAACCTGCTACATCCAACCAGGCAGATACTATTACGATAGCTGCTAAACCAGGTCAATGCCGACCTACTGCATAATGTCAATGTCAAACAGATCCTGCAGGAGAAGACTGGGGTGTTGGCGTCCAGTCACTGAGTGTACAGACACCAGTCACATTTCCTGCGTCTTTTGCAGCATACAGGCTGAGACTCATCACTGTAGAGTCCACTACTGCATGAGTTTTATTTGTACAATACATGACAGGCGTACACGGTGTGCCTCGCAGGACTGCGAGGTGCTGCAGAAGACCAGGTTCGACCCTTCTGGACCGCCATTCACCGACGGTGGGCTACACGATGCTGGAGGAACTAGATTCCAGTAAAAACCCAAGATTCCTTTTCTCCTGGACGCTCCGACGTGTTGTGATATCTGCCAGGTGCGCAGTAACTAGTATTTTCATCGCTATAGCGAGGACGACGCCGATCGGCAAACTCTCGCTCACAGCCATCACCAGCCTCTCAAAACCATCACTTGGCATCCCCCGGAGGTACAGGAGAAAGCCAAAACAGCTCTCAACAAACAAAAGCTAAGGACGATGGAAAGAGAGCATGTCAAAAAGAAGACGAACAGTATGAAGTTCAAATGGTTTTGAACACTCGTACCACCAACTATACCACTTTCAATAAAATTAATCGTGACGCCATTTTGTTTTAACATGAATATCGCGGATTGAAATTAATAATGTTTCTCACTTGAACACTATGTATACGTACAGCTGTCGGCGTCGTGACAAGGCCGTGTATACCCCACATCTACATGTAGGATGAAGAGTAGATCTACATGTAAATGCTGAAGTTTGCGCTCGTGAGCATGATGCAACGCTGTGTAAAGTAAGTTGTGGCTCCACAATCGCTCACAATGTTAACGGCGTGTCCATGGAGTACTAAAACACAATAGGCCCGGTGCAGCTAACATCTAACGTGGATTAAACGGACAACAGCAGCGGCTAGAGTGTTATCTTTCCTCGGTGAACACTGCTACAAGACATTATGCTTGATGATTCACCAAACATCATTGTTGTGGGCCAAGTTTTCCGGCACCAGCGAGTTGTTCGTCCAGCAACGTTGATAGCTCCATTGTAGTCTTTCTTCAACACTTCGTAGAGCAGCCGCGGCAAGGCCTTTCCTTCACGTTAGGGTAGCGATCCTTCCTAGGTGCTATCCGGCGCCATTCATTATTACTTTTACGACGATGATACGCCAGTAGTGTTTTTCCGAAAATGAAGTCAGCTGCCATTAGTAGGCATTACTGAGTGCAGTACTCTCACGGCAGTACTAGTAGTACTAGCAGTAGCAGCTCGCCTGGACTTGTAATAATTATTAATTTTGCAAGTCTTCAATCATGTTTTCAATCATGTCCGTCTGGACAGAAAGCAGTTAGAAGTACCAACCCTATTGTGGCCAAGCTTTCCAAGCAGCAGAAGGAATTGCACATACAAATTCAAGCTACAACAGACATCGATAAGCGGTCGTCTTTGCAAACTCAAAGATCAAAACTTCTCCATGAAATGCGCTCCATTCTGCGGAAGGAGACTTCTTTTGGCAAAAGCGGGTAAAGGACGCCGATGCGCTTAGGCCTGACCCAAGGTCTTGCTTCCAGGCAAATAACAACCTACTTCGAAGTACGCAAACTGAGAGCGGGTGACAATACACCACCGATCCAACTGGCTGATGCTGATGGAAGGATCATCCCGGACATTGGTCGGAACCTCCAGAAATTTGGTGAATATCATCTATCAATTTTCTGCGATTCCACCATGCGTGCAAATCGGTTGATCAGCCGGAGGCTGGTGTCGGAGATGAGGAGACTTTCTCAACAGAAGACGTTCGTGCAGCAATACAGAAGCACAAAGTAGGCGGAGCAGTCGGTCAGGATGGCATTAGCAGTGAGATGTTGCGTGCAGGTTCTGACATTCTAGCTGGTTGGCTGTCCTCATTTTTCAATGTCATTCGCCAATTACAGCACTGCCCAGCAGACATGACTACTGGAATTAGTGAGCCAATATACAAAATGGCACACCGAAAGGAGCCACGAAGAGTTACGGACCAGTTATGCTATTGTCAGTGGTTCGGAAAGTCCTTATAACCATAATCACAAAGAGAATTAACACCAATATTCAGCAGTTTGTGGATGAGCCACAAGCTGGTTTCAGACCAGGTCGCTCAACGCCTGATGGTGCTTTCTGTGTGCGGTCTCTGTGTGAGAGAGCTTTGCTCGGAAATTGGAACTATTCGGCAGCATTACTCGATTTCAGCGGTGCATTCGACACAGTGAACCGTGGCAAGGCGCTCGATCGAATGGCTGCTTCGATGCACCCACCTCAATGATGAAATTGCTAGTCTCCGATACGACAGCTAAGGTGAAGATTGCTGGACAGCTCAGTGCTCCCTTCTCGACCAATACCGGCGTGGTTCAGGGAGACCCGATGTCTCCTGCCATGTTCATTGTCTACGCAGAAGGTGCGATGAGGCAGGTGAGAGCAGCCTGCACCTCCCCTTCATGCCTGCCTACTCATTTCTCACAGTATGCAGATGACACCACAATACATGACACTGATCGTGCTGCTGTGGTGGCCGCTGCCCCGAAATGTGAGCAAATTTTCGCCCAGGATGACCTCAATTTTACTCAATTTGTAACTCCTTCCAAGGATGATGCGCTTGGAGAAAGACGACACTACTCGGAAGTCCTACATGTATAAACAAAGCTAAAAACAGCTTACAAGAAGTAGCGGTGAGGCATCCTGCAGCTTCATAACTCGAAGAGAATTGGTGAGCACACATGCTCATTCCTTGGGCACTGCAAATTCACAACTCATTTCATTTCACAGAATCATTTTCAACGTTTCCGCAAATTGCATCCTGGTGATGGCAATTTGCCGAAACGTTGGAAATGCTTCTGTGAAATGAAATGAGTTGTGAATTTGCAGTGCCCAAGGAATGAGCATGTGTGCTCACCAATTCTCTTAAAAACAGTTTAGGTATGCTATGTCGTGTTAAATCTATTACTGCCCTCATAATCGGTCAATATATGAAATATAGACCTCGTAAAACACCTCGGGGGACCTCGGTCTTTTACTCGTTCTATATTTCATATATTGACCTCTTTAATCGTGCAATAATAGATACTAACTGGTTTTGAGGGAAAGAGACAAACGGGAAAAGTCTGAAGAAAAAATCGACTGTCACCACCAGGACTCGAACCAGGGACCCTCGCTTGTAGCCAGCAATAGATACGTACTGCTCAATGAAATAATGATTGTCTGCCAAATAATAATGAAAAAGAAAAGAAAAAGGCCCACCCCTGCCCTGCCAGTTATGTGGACTTATGGGGGTCGCCATGGCAAATAATAACAATTGTAATTCCAAATGGACAATTATGATGAGTGATGTCAAAAACCAATGCCTTCGACACCGAACACAACTGCCTCAGGACCGGATAGCCGCTTCAGCCACCACTCTCACGACTGAGGTGTCCATGGCTGGCAGGGGACGAATCCGCCGTGCGCCCCGCAAACAAGCAATGCTGGATCTCAGAAGGGCAAAAGAAAGTCGGCACCGGATCCACGACTTGACTTGGCTGTACGACTCCTTCGTCTTCTCTGAGACCAGAGACGCGACACGCCTGTAGAAGCTGGTGGCGGATTTCCCCATCCCACCACTGGCTGAGAAAACCAATGGTAGGAAGGTGGCATGCTCAACATACCTGACGCGTTGGCCATAGTGTCGACGCTTTTCCTTCTCATGGCGCTGGCACGTGCTGGTGAGTGAGAAGGTCCGATTCGATTGCGCGAAAGGGTTGAAAACTCGTACATCAAGAAACACACGCTCGAATCCTCCACCCCACACACCACTAGCAGCCACATCCAATCGAGCCTGGTCTTCAGTGAAGGCTATTCGGTACTGCAGCCTTTCTACAGTTAGCGGCTGGAGTCGAAGCTCGATTGCCACATTCGTGGCAACTCTCTTGAGCAGATTCGCTGTCACGTCACGAAGCTCGTTGTGACGGATGGTCGGGTAGCCGCCAGTGCTGCAGGAAAGAGCGTGGGTCACATCGAATGGCTCACCACACACACACACACACACACACACACACTGATGGTAGGCGGCTGGGCTTCCATCCATACCGCAGAGCTAGACCATCCCTGAACTCACTCTTGGATGGTGAGAACTCATGAGCCTTCAGTGGACGGCAGGTAACTAATTTACTGGTTAGCCAGCTGGATGCTACAGATTCGCGGGCCAGGTAGATAGTACGCTGCGGGCTTTCAGGAGCTGCGCTGATGAACGACGCAGCAGCCTCCTGAATAAGTCGGCGGGCTTCATTGCGTACCTTGGTCTTCATGTGGTTGGCGGTGACTATCGCATAACCAAGCTGTGGGCGCTGACCGACGATGTTATCAACGAGCGACGAGGTGACGGGTCAAGTGGAACAGTACTGCGTCCCCAGTGTGGTCGGGTCAAGCACACCGAGGCTGCCTTCAAGGCAGGGGAGAGAGAAGAGATGTCTGAGACGGTGTCAATAGGCTGTCAAGTCAAGTTTGGTAGACGTTCCAAGGTTCTCCTGCGTTCCAAGGTTCTCCTTGGTGGTGTGTACCGTCCTCCAGGCACTCCTGTGCAATTCTGGCAAGAATTGACGAATGCACTAGACACTGTCATCTCCACACTTCCCACATCACCTCTGGTCCTTGTTGGAGACTTCAATGTCGATGTAAGCTCCCGCGACAGCCCCCAGCTAAACAGCTTGCTGCACCTGTGTAATTCTTTCGACATCAAGAACCAAGTGGACAGTCCTACCAGAATTGGACCCCAAGGCAGCCAAACAACCCTGGATCTCGCTCTGGTCGGAGACGATCATGTGAACTCTTGTGTCGTAGTACCTTGTACAATCAGTGACCACTTCGCTCTGGCACTTGATTTGCGACTCACAACGTCCTGCACACCGACCGTGCGACGTGGCCGTAACATTGCAAGAATTGATATGGGTCAATTTGCACACCACCTTCTAAATAGCGATCTAGAGAACTTCTGCTTTGCGCGGACAGAAGATGAAATGTGGGATATGTGGCTGGAGAAACTTGTCGCGGCCTTGAACACTCATGCTCCTATCCGTCTACACCGCCCAAGAGCTCCTACCCGGAAATCCTTCCCCTGGAAGACGCCAGCTCTACATGACCTAGTCCAGCGACGTGACGCGGCCCATCGACGGTGGAAAGCATCACCTGCAGACCCGGCACTACGCAATGTCTTCACTTCTGCCCGAGACGAAGCCAAGCGTATGTCACGACATCTCCGAGCCATCTACTTTAGGGACCTTCTTGCTGCTAGTCAGGCCAACGCACGAAAAACCTGGCAGACCATCAACTACCTCAGCGGTCGTAACAAGTCCTCAGTTCCACCAGCCGTCAGTGTCTCACAGCTCAGTGACCAATTCAGCGGTGTTGTGTCAGACCCAACTAGACCACTACGTCTCTCAGCCCCATTGGGTCCCACGAAGAAGGAATGCCTCGAAGAATTTGCTCCAGCAAGTGTGCAAGAGATCGCTAAGCTGCTCTCCAACATCGACGTGCGCAAAGCTGCAGGCAGCGACCAGGTTCCAGCTGCAATCCTCAAACACTGTTCTCCTGTCCTTGCACCGTCCCTCACCATACTAATCAATGCATCTCTGGCTTCTGGTGTTGTTCCTGCATCTCTGAAGATTGCGGATGTTCGTCCCCTCTTCAAGTCAGGCGACAAAGCTGTCGCTAAGAACTATAGACCAATATCGTTATTACCAATAGTTTCCAAAGTCCTAGAACGGGTAGTCCACACGAGACTCTGTAAGTTCCTCTCCGGAAATTCCTTGTTCCCCGCAAACCAGTTCGCATATCGCCCACTTCACTCCACAGAAGATGCCCTGACATTGGCTGTAGACAGATACTTGGAGGCAGCGGATCAGCAGCGCCATACAGGTCTTGTACTTGTCGATATGAGCAAGGCCTTCGATAAGGTCAAACACCAAATTTTGGTTACAGATCTATTTCAGCTTGGTATTACCTCAACGGCTCTCAGTTGGTTCATGAGCTACCTAACTGACCGCCGTCAGCGAGTCGTCCTGAGCAATGGCCAGTCGTCCGCCCTCTCTCCCTGTGAGTGTGGTGTTCCTCAGGGAAGTGTGCTGGGTCCTCTTTTGTTCTCCATCTACACAATGTAAATAGAACAGATCACAGCTCCAGCCCACTCACAGCTGTTTGCTGATGATATCCTGCTAGACGCCATCAGTCAATCCGTCGGATTCTTGAATTTAACCCTCTCCCGTTCAGTCTCCAACCTGGCCAACTTTCTGGAAGAAAGAGGCTTAATACTAAATCCCTCCAAAACCCACGTTCTAGCCCTTCATGCGTCTCGCAGGCAGCCCTTGTTACTTAACATAGAATGCAATGGAAATCCCCTAGCTCAGACCACAAATGCTCGATATCTAGGTCTACATCTCGACACCCAGCTTCGGTGGGAGACTCAAGTTGCAACTATTACACGGAAGACCTCCCAGAAACTGACGGCGCTGCGAGCCATTCGCTCCTGCTTAACTGAGCAACAAGCCCTGCTATTTTACAGATCGTTAATACTACCGGACATGTTGTATGGATCTAATGCCTTCTTCTCGGTTCTCTCTGCGCACCAACGGCATCAGCTTTCGGTCCTCGACAAGCGATGTATCCGCTGCGTTGCCAACCAGCCATTCCCCTCCCACACAGATCCCATCTACACCCGTCTAGGCCTCATCCCCATCATCCAAAACGCCCACTGTAAACTCCGCCTCCTCATGCTTCGTATCCACACCGCCAGAATTAGTAATCTCCTGTCCAAGCGCCTACGTCGCCAGACTGAAGGCGTCACTCGGATCAACGATCCAAATGCGTATGTTGTCCCTGCCACCAGGCGAGTCTCTGGTGACTGTCGGCCGCTCGTTTCTGCTGTTAAATTATGGAACGCCCTGCCCCAAGAGTTCAAGTCCCTCGCCTGCCATAGATCGTTCAAGAGACTTTTAAAGTGCAATTAGGAGTATAATCGATGCAGACATGGCCAGACAACAACGAGTTCATGGAATTTTTAAGGATTTTTATGTTATTCAAAATTGATTTTCGTGTTCCGCTCATCAGTGAATAGTATCGGAACTGAGGGTACTGTGTACAACAATAGAACATTTTATAACAGCATAATTAATTAAAAGTGTGAACAACAAAGGAAGTGCTACAGCATTACATAATAGGTGTCAAACATAGTGCTAACGTATATAACTGAGTGCAGCCACAAAGCAAGAGGTGATACAGTGCAACATGACACAACATTTACATCTGATAACCAGCTACGAGAACAACTTTAGCGCGACTACATGCTTCTTTTGTTTACAAAGAACAGGATTATGCACACGAATACATACAGCTTCCAGAACCTTCAACTGCTTAACATAACTTGCACGGCACAAAACAGAAAAGTGAGAATCATCGTACACACCAAGACAATCTGGACGTGATAACAAGTGACAAAATACAGCTGACTTTTTGCTCACGTCGCTCTCTTCCGTCTCATCCCGCTCCTTTCCTTCGACCTCCTCCGCCTTATCCTCGTCCTCCGTCTCATCTTCATCATCATCGTCCTCATCACCACCATCATCATCATCAGTCACTTCCTCATCATCCGTTTGATGCTCAGTCTCACTGCACTCCTTATCAGCCTCCAACATGGCTCCATCATCTCCACCAGCATCACAAGTCGTTTGACCGCTGCTCCGCGTCACCGTTGCTGGGTTCTCTGCTACTGCACACCCATTTCCACTGTCCATTTTGCGTGGACCAAGTCCATTCCGTGCATAAATTTCAAGTGAATAGTTTGCTGTGCTTCTTCTGGGTCTATGGGTGAGGATATTGGTTTCATTTTGGTTTGTCGATGATCTCCCTCTCTGTCCAGACACAGTCGGCACCGTGGATCCCAGCACCGGGGGGACCACCGTCTCGGTAGTCACCAAAGGTAAAGGGGGTGGCTCAGGCGGAGGCAAGGGCAACTGCCGAGGTGAAGGTTCAGTGTGTCTCGGTGGCCCCTCCTCCATTCCAGGACGATGATGTTGTGCTAGAGTAGGCTCCGCTGCCGTTTGCAGTGGGTCGAGAAGTGGTGGCCAGGTCAATGATGGCAAACCCACCCCAGCCCCAGCCACCCACGGCACCCCAGGTGGTGGGGCCGGTGGTGGCACGGGAACAGGCGGCGCTGTCGGCACAGCGTGTTTGTCTACTGAGCTAACTGGGTTCTTACACGGTCTACCACGCTTTGGCCTCTTTGCTCTGGCTGCTGGTGGTAATAAGTGCAACGGCACATTTTGTCTGATACGTGCGTTCAGGTGTTGAAGAGTCCTACCAACGTACCGGGCAGCACAATTCCGGCACTCAAAGAGACAAACCAAATGGCTTGAAAGCTGGGGAGGTAGGACATCCTTCCTCACCATGAACGCACGTACCGTGGTGAACACGGGGATGCACTCAGTTATATACGTTAGCACTATGTTTGACACCTATTATGTAATGCTGTAGCACTTCCTTTGTTGTTCACACTTTTAATTAATTATGCTGTTATAAAATTGTTCTATTGTTGTACACAGTACCCTCAGTTCCGATACTATTCACTGATGAGCGGAACACGAAAATCGATTTTGAATAACATAAAAATCCTTAAAAATTCCATGAACTCGTTGTTGTCTGGCCATGTCTGCATCGATTATACTCCTAATTGCACTAATAAAATTGCTTTCTCCACGCAGACTTTTAAAGGTTTATTTTTATGGTTAGCCAGCATCTAGGCTTGGACTTGGAGTCGTGACTCAACTGTGACTCAACTGTGCTCTCTTCTTCTTTCTTTTTCTTTTTTTCCCTTTCTCTTTTTTCTTTTTGAGTATTTGCAGTCTGTGTTTTCTGTGTTTTTCTCTCTTTCGTGGAGGCTTGCTTGTTGTATCCTTGGCTCTCGGCCGTTACTTTATCGCCATCATAATATAGGGCACCATTGCCCGTTTGGTCTGCGATACAAAATAAAATTTCAACAACAACAACAACAACGTTCGGTGTAGATGACATGCTCGACGGGTGCCATTGCTTCCGGGGCCTCCTTCTGAACACGGCAGAGGAACGTCCACCTGCTGGCGAGGCCACGCGTGAAGGCTGCATATGCTGCTTGTAGGTAGGTAGGTAGGTACATTTTTATTTGAATTCGCAGAACCAAACGGGCGGTGTCACCCAATTACATGGAAGCGAATGGAAACAGTAAAATATTGTAGGAAACAGCCTAACATGATAGCAGGGTGTAGTACAAAGCAAAGAACGCTCAGTCAATGAATAACGTTAACGTTAGAATACAACAACGGGGAGGCGGTAAACAGCACATGACTGGTACTGTGCAAACGTTCAAAGATTCCTGTAGTGTTCAGTAGTGGGTGCTACTGCTGGCAAGACAGAACGGGAGGCAGGCTTGTTTGAACTGGTGGTACTGGGTAATACCACGCACGTCGGATGGCAGGGTGTTCCATAAAATGGACCCGCGAGCGGTTGGACGGTCGTGGCCGGCTTTGGAAGCAGATTTGGGCACTCGAAGGCCCAAGCTGCGTTGTGCGCGCGTTGTTCGAGTACTGGGATGCTCCAGAAGGGCTTGCAGTGCATTGCTTGCCCGACCATTCGAGCAACGCCAGATCATAATAAGGGTCTTTTGCTTGTGGAGCTCTTCGATGCCATACAGCTGCAGACGAGCAAGCAGAGGTTGGGCGCTTGTGCGAGGTGGCAGGCCGAATACGGCGCATGCCGCACGGTTTTGCTGGACCTGAAGGCGGGACCGCTGGTCTTGTCGAAGGCACCCAGAGAACGCCACGGACCCGTAGAGCAAATCTGGCATCACAACGGATTTCACGTACTGCTCTCTGGACTTTCTTGTAAGGCAACGGCAGGCTCTCCAGAGTGCTCCCACCTTCTGCGAGGCCTTCTTCACAACATTGTTAACGTGTTCGTCAAATCGAACGTGCTCGTCTATCGTGATGCCCAGGTACTTCGCATGGGGAACTGCTGGTAGCGGGTTTCCACGGCATTTGACAGTAATGTCTTGGCCGGAAATTCGCAGGACATGGCTTTTGCTAGTGTTCAGGATTAGATTCCGTTTCTGGAGGTGGTTAGCAATCTCGGTTGTAGACGTTGTTAGAACTCGAGATACTTCCCGGCAATCAGGGTGGCTGAACGTGAGAGCAATATCGTCAGCAAACTGCACTGAGATGGACGGACTGGCAATGGTGGGCACATGCCTGGTGTAGATGTTGAAAAGCACGGGTCCGAGAACGGAACCCTGCGGGACGCCACATGAGCATGTGCCACTGACACCAATGGATCCAGCGATTTGCACTTGTTGGGTGCGTCCTTCGAGGTAGTCTGCAAACCATTGGAGTGCAGTGCCGTGAAGGCCAACTTCGAAAAGATCGCGTACAAGAATGTCATGCTTGACTTTGTCGAAAGCCTTCGACATGTCCAGCAAACACACACCACTGGCTAGTCGCGCGTCCTTTGCATGGAGAATGTTCTCCGTCAGGAGTACCAAAGCGTCTTCAGTGCAGTGGTTTGTGCGGTATGCAAATTGCGTGGTCGGCAGCACGTCGTTTGCCGCGAGGAACCTTGTAAGCTGGCGATGTACTACCTTTTCAAGCAGCTTCGCAACAATTGGTAATAATGACACAGGTCTGTAGTTAGTGGCGACTGTTGGGTCCCCTGCTTTGTAAAGCGGCTTTACCAGGGCGTGTTTGAACGGCTTCGGTAGGCGACCGGAATGCAAGGAGGCATTGAAGAGGTCGCATAAGTGCGGGGCAACAATATCACTGCAGGCTCGCAGCAGACGGCCAGGGATCTCGTCACTTTGTGGTTGAGATAGGGCAAAGGAGGACAGCCCATCGATCTCCTTGCACCATGCATCTGCCTTCTTCTGAAGGTAATCCTGAATATAGGCAGGAGTGCCTACGCCGCACCGAAAAGTCGATGCCCCTCAGCAGTTACCTGGATGCCAGTATCAGCGAAGATCCTCGCGGCTTCTTCCAGGCAGTCCAGTTTCACGACCAGTACGGATTTTGCGGCGTTAAGGTGGTACCCGAAATCTGGTCCACGGGACATGAGGGAATCCCACCACGTACGGAGGCGGCGTAGCCTACCGCCCACAGAGGAATCATCTGCGTACCACAGCTGCCTGGCACCATTCGTGTCGGTTGCCTGGATGAGAGGGAGAATGCCGATGGCGTAGAGAGGAATTGCCAGTGGATCCCCTTGTGTGGTGCCCTCGCTGGAGGAAATTCTTTCACCGCCAACAAATAGGCGACTCGGGCCTCGGTACGAGTTGATGGCCACCGTTGCCAGCGCAGGGCACTGATGGCGGACGTTCCGGAGGCATACGCTGCGGTTCAGGTTGTTGAATGTGTTAGCCGCATCACTGCCATCAGAACACTATCAGTGTCAGGGGAGTTGAAGATGTCGGTCATTGCGTGGACTGCGGCTTTGATGCCACAATCCTGACCTGCACATAGCTGCAAGCTTCCTGCTGCCGACTGGATGTCTCGACCAATGATGGAGAGGATGGACTTTCCGATTATGCGGCGCAGAACCAGGCCAATGCCAATAGGGCGAACACCAGGGCGTTTTTCCAGGGTAACCAGTCTAGAGGCCTGGTAAGCATCAATGGATTGTGGGTCAACTAACTCCGTGACCAGACGTCGAGCACATAAAGCAAGAGCATCGCATAGACCATCGGAAGCATCTGAGAACATGATGCACAGCTACCTCCACGTTTCCGCGTTGACTGCAGATGGGCCTGCGGCACCGTGGGTATTGAGAGCGGCCCCCCCTGATGACATCGTGAGTCAGCGCCTCAAATACCACGGGGTGTGGCGGTGGGGGTGGATTCTCCTGTATCAGTGCGTCCGGACACAGAGGGGCGCTGTCCGGCCGCTGTGACTTAAGAGCCAAAAAATTGAAAAATTGGCAGAACCATACAAACCTTATGGCGGGCAATTCCTCGAATTCTGCTCAATCTCTTGAAAAAGCGCATAACCACCAGGAAAGCTGACAAAGAAAAAAGAGTAAGAAAAGACAGACAAAAAAGAGAGCTGAGAGAGAGAGAGAGAGAGAGAGAGAGAGAGAGAGAGAGAGAGAGAGAGAGAGAGAGAGTAGGGGTACGGTTAGGGGAGGACGAGACATTGAATGGTGGTCGCCACAGTCACATATAGTAGCAGTGCTGGTGAGGCTACAGGCACTCCACTGACCATTAGGTCTCAGTATCGCCATGCCGGTAACGCACCAAGAGACAAAAACGGAAGAAAATCTGAAGCGCAATACATGAATAGTAATTACAATATAGGTAATAGGGAGAGTGGTGACCAAGAGAGGACAGTATAGACCGTTAGTATGGGGTGCTTCAATGCACATCCCCAAACCGAGAGGTGCGATCTGGAAAGAACAGTGAGACGATCAACATGATGGGCTTCAAAGCACGTCCCAAGACCATGGCTGGTCTGAGATGTGTTTGGTGACACCTTTTTTAAAAGCTGTGAGTGGAGAGTGGTTGGCCAGACGGGGAAAGACGTCCTCGGGGAGGCTGTTCCACAATTCAAGGAAACAGTACGGGAAGGAACGTCGAAGGTAATCGGGACTGGTGCCGGCGGTGGTGTTTAAGAGCTGTTTCCGGTGCTGGCGCCGAGCATAATGCTGCTGGCGGGTTCGAACAGTATCGGCCCGTGGTTTTGGGGGAGGGCGCATGCGTGTCAGATGGGGTGGGCCCTTGCAGTTAACTACCTTGTAGAGATAGGACAGCCCTGCGACCGTCCGTCTGGCCCGCAGACTCTGGAAGACGGTGGTGGGTCCAATCATCTGCATGGACTTGCGCTGTGCTGTGACTAACTTCCCAAGGTGGGTCTGGGCAGCACCAAGCCAGGCTAGTGGGGCATACTCAAGTATGGGCCTTACAAAGCCCTTATAGACGGTTAGGCGTCCAGCAGCGTCCAGGATGGGGGCTGCCTTCCGCATGAAATGGAGGCGTTGATGTGCGCGCACAGAAAGCTGGTGGAGGTGGGCGCTGAAGTTGAGCTTCTCGTCGAACACCACCCCAAGGAGCTTCAACTGGCTGCTGACAGGAACAGGGGTGCCAAGGAATTGGACAGGGGGGAAGTCTGGGGGGGGGGGGCAGCTTCCTGGTCACGGACACCAGCTGTGACTTAGAGGGCTCAAAGGTAACCCTCCAAGTACTTCCCCAGGCACGGCTGTCAACATACCAAACATGCATGAAACTTACCAGAAAAAGTACCGAATTCTGCCAATTTTTCTGCCCTAATCGTTTCCCAGGGTCGTGTCCGTCGAGCTCAGGTGTTCATGCATGGTTTCACTGCATATTTCTGGATCTGGCTCTTGGGTGGTGGCCAGTGCATTTGCATCTACAGCTGCACGACACTCCAACAGCAGTGCGTCAGTGAGGTGTATAATTATGGTGTTCAGATTGGTCTATACCGGCACTCTGGTTTCGACCCGTGCACGTCTTTCCAAGCTCGGAAGCCTCGGATTCGAGCAGGTCCCAACTACATGTACATGTACCATTTCCTCTACTGTCCAGACAACCGTTACTACGGTTACCGCTGCTGCTGCTGCCGCAACCACCAGTTCTACGGATAGAGTCCCCCGACAGGGCCTAAGGCTAAGTGCCTGAGGATGACGTTGGTCGTCAGCATCTGTCACCAGGTCACTGGTACGCGAACGGGCGACGGTTGGGATGTCGAGGGGCTGCTCAATGAAATCCAGTCGCGTCACTGAAGTACATTGTACGCGCAGGGCGGTGCGCAGCCCTAGACCTGCGAACACTGGGCTGGGGAATGATGCAAGGGGCAAACTTGAGTGACGCGACTGGATTTCATTGAGCAGGATCTAGGACTTTACATGGCTTCAGTTTTTTTGTTTTTTTTGTTTTTTTGTTTGTACACACAGGGTGACTACAACTATACTACTACTAGTACTCTTCCATAACAACATGCCGATTCAGCTTGTCTTGTTCATTGCGGTTCCATAGCAACAACAAAAACAACAACATTCAATAATAATATAATAATAATGTTCTGGGTGAAAGGCGAAGAATTGCAGTCATACCTGTAAATAAATATACTTTTCATGGGATATATAATATAAAATAATATAGTATATATTAAATTCTTGTTCGAATAATAAAGTACTTTTAAAATAATGATCACGTGCACATACATGTACATGTTCACATACAACGGAGTCTTTTACAACAGAGGCTAAAGACTGTGTAGCTGTAACTTCCAGTCTCACGCATTCCAGCGATCACCAGACAACAGCATTCACAATAATTAATACATGTATAACACAGGTCTGCATTCGCCACTAAGGTGAAAAGGCATAGTGGTGGCCTGCGGAAGCGAAGGCTATAGTTTGCGTGTTTCTGAACATTCAAGTGATGCTAACGCGGATCCCGCGAATATTATAATATTATTACAATGCAGGTATAAGTACATGTGCAGCCTAGTCCAGGCTCTGGTTAGGTCTGAATTCAGAGGCAATGGGATAAAAGCAGTAAACCGAGCCCACGCACCTTACACGTACAAAGCAGATGTAGATGGGAAGCCGAATCCGATGATATCAAGGAATAATTATAGCAGTGGCAGACGATGTACCAGTACGATGTACATTGTACATGATTGTACAAGTAGATACTCGCCTTCGCGTAATAGGCGTCTGTGGCAAAAATTACTCGTTTACTTATTCGTAGCAAACGTTAGAGAAGTCATTCGTAAAGGTTTTTATTCAGGCAGAAGACTCGTCCACTCAGTGATACTTTGGATCGGCCAAACGTCCGAATCTCTTCCCGGCAGGGCTCTCGTTGGACAGGGCCTAGATCAGTTATGTGCTCAGCTCCGGGGTATCTGCACTGCCGAACGTCAGAATCTTGTTCTCCCCGCAGGGCTCTCGTCGGCCAGGGGATTCGTCGGTTGTGTGCTCAGCTTCGGGGCATCTGCAGGAATGATTGAACTCCACCATCACTAGTGGCACCCTCTTTCGCTCACTTCGAATAGTCATGTTATGTATGTTGGGAAGAAGCATATACGAAGGGACGCCGATGCACGGCGCTCCGCACTTCCAGTTGGCGAGGGTTTGAATTCGCGCTGGTTTTGTCGAAACGGGCCAGGCGACGTCGTAGAAGTCAACTGCTGCATCGCACATGCATCTTTCCTGCTTGATCATGAGAAACGCTTGGCCCGTGCGGTTCAGACTCAGAATCGACGCCCGCTCCGCATGGCGAACACTCTTTAGACTGATCGGTTCCGTCCCTACGGTGTTCAGCCGGAATCCATAAGGAAGATCTCCTGTTGGTGTTCTGCTTGCGTCCGGTGATGACGGATGACCGGATTGCCGTCTGGAGCGCACCAACACACGGTGATTCGCCGTGGGAAGTGAACAAGAACACTGGAAGGTTAGACTTCCAAAGAGGAGCAGGCTGATATAAAGGCTGTGTGCTGGTCGTGGAGTGGCGGCCATTTTTCGTTTTGACAAAATCCTTATTCAAAACGCTAATCACTTATCATACAGAGGGTCTGAATCGGCTATAAGTTCGTACTATAAAAACTCTTTTTTTAGTCCAAAATCCCCGCCACACACGATCTCCTGGCGACCTCGTACTCCACAGTTATATAAAAAAACTACTCACACCCTGCTGCACTACTTGCTCATTGGCACGAAGAAGTCAGAGTGAGATGACTAACAAGAGCACTTACCCTCTTTTTATACCAACCAGCACACAAATCATACCTTGAGTCCTGAGCAAGTCCTTGTCGACAGGCTGAACTGCACCTCAGCACCAGCACGACTCTGCAGCCATGCATTAGAAACGACTGGTTGGTAGAGCCGCAAGAACCTTTTGAAACTGACAGCGAGGATGTGACTCAATGGTGCAATTACCCCCTGCCCTAAGGCAAGATAAGTTAGGGGAAGAATAATTCTACTCAATGGGCATTAGGTGCTGCTCCATGTGCACGTAAGTGTTGCGTGAGCGTGTTGATATATAATGTGTGTGTGTGTGTGTGTGTGTCACTGCCCCTCATAGTGCTCATGCTTGGGTGGAGGGCGGCGTGACCCGTTTAGGGTAGCTGTATCATAGTAGTAGTAGTAGTAGTGTGTGTGTGTGTGTGTGTGTGTGTCTGTGTGCTCGCTACTCATCCTAATCCCATTGTTCAACTCACTTTATCCATAATAATTATTATTATTATGATGCACGGGGCCAGGGCACAACCACTCCGACGCGTGTGCCTGCAATTGTCGCACACGTTTCCGTGTGATCGGCTTAGCACTCCGCACGCGCCCTGCGTTTAACTGGTTGAGACGGGGACTGCGCAGTGCCGTATTCACAGCTACACATCGTGTGCATATCGTGAGGTCACTCAGGACAGGAAGAAGGCCAAGAGTGCTCTACAGCGACTATACTATGGGTGCCAGTAACCAACCATTCTCACATGATTGGTTTGTTCCGGTGGACAAAATAATATTATGCATGTATTTGCCACACTCCGTCTGACATGCACGATGCTCGTGCAGTATTACAGGTATCTGTGAAAAGAACTGTGCTCGCCGTGCAAGTCGGGACTTGCGTACAGGCTGCACATCTCTGTGATCGTGATTTGCAGCTGGCCGCTGGATGTGAAACTGCCTTATCTCTCGCTCGCAGTAAGTCAGTCGTCATGCATGCATTCAATGTTCGCCGTCACTCTGGAAATCATGGAACAAAGTGAAGGGCTGCGCGGCACGTTAGGGTAATGTTTGTGAGTACTGCTGGTGTCAGTATGTAGATAACTATGTTCAGAAGCCTCCATCGAACCGGTATACATGGCATGAAAACCGTGGAGACACATTACCTTTTTCTAAACCATTGTCCGCATGTATGGTACTTGGTCGCCAGTAAACGTTTTGCGTGTCCGAAACCGTTCGTTTTAAAAATAACGAGCATTTTCGCCACTGGTCGTCCAGCTTCTCGGGCAGGTGGTTCTGGAAAAGGTGTGGTTCCGGTGGATGCTTCCCAAGATAGAGACAATGTGCTTCGACATTTGGAGCAGTTCTCCAGAACACGTACCATTGGCATTGGCGGCAATTGCAAGTGGTAGAATCATTATGGTCAAGGTACAGTTTCAGAATGTGAACGAACTAGAATAGAAGTATCAGTACGTTCCTAGGGAGATTGGTTGAGGCCAAACTCTGCTACAGAATTTCTTGAGACTTGATGCGCCCTGGAGACACGACCTAGCGTATCTCGCTTCGGCGACTGCGCATTGATATCTTTGCGAACTCGGTGAAATCATCAGTCCTGACTGTGTTATTTCAATGCACAGCTGTGTGTAGCGGTGTATAGTTTACCAAGGCTACGAGTGCTCAAGGCCTGGGGCTATGTACTCTCGACTTTACAAACTCCAAAGCAAAGTTGCGTGTGGCTTGCGAAAGTGCTCAACCAAAGAGCCTGCGACACACGTTGACGATGGCAGAAATCTTTATTCAGTTGTGATCAGCAGAAAACATACGGTGTAGTTTGTGGTGTCTGATGATTGGCTCTATTGCCATACAGACTTACAGAAACAGTGGAAAGAAGGAATTTAGCCAATGTTAGGTTGTGACTCTTCACGTTATTGTTTGTTCCTCCAGGGAACATTCGTACCCACCGTGAAGACCCTTTCATGACGTGTAGACTCTAGATGCGTATATCTACGACCTCTATTATGTCCGTCATATAGAGACTTGGACGGTGACTGGGACGTCAGGGAAATTCCCGTTTGAAGCGCTCGTCAAACACCCGCGCGTTCTGCGGACTTGGAGGCAAGGGTCTCAGCCCTACAAGAAGATGAATTCTCTTCCTGTTGTTGTAGACGTCGGCCAATCTCAGTTCTAACTGAAAAACAGGGTCCGTAGGGCGGCACGAAGCAGTTCATATTCATTCATCTTTCGTACCAAAAGGAAAGACGAGCAGCAGTACCCGGGGTCCCGTGAAACTGAAAAGTCTCTATTTTTGGCGACAGATGAAGTGTAAGCAAACGTGATAAGGCCACAATGTTTATCTCCTCTTCGTGTCAGGAATCTTCTCCCAGAGCTACACTGACAGATCGTCGGAGTGCCAGGAAAAATCCTCGTCTCCCTTTTTTCTACATTGTACGTTCGCCTGTCACATGTCAGGCAATACCAGCTCATGCATATTTTCGTCTCCGTGCATCAGTACTGGAAACGTCATTCTTTGCTGTTAACTGTCCAACTACAGATTCAGAGTTCATGCTTGTGTGACGGCTTGGAAGCGGAGCTGGACAAACATTGGTAGATTTCCCATCCACTCCGCAATCATTGGCATGTGTCAAACTGACACACGCATGACACCTGTCACTCAACATGAACGTCAATGGAGAACCATCAATCATATCCGCATCGTCAGCGGTGCGGATACTTGAAACAGAAAAAGCATAATCAGCGCTTAGCACTCACTTCGCAATCTAATTATTCTCCAGAGGTGCGAAATCTATCAGGTTGGAGATCCTCCGATTTAGTTGTTGTTTTTCAGACAGCTCCCCATCTCTCCGCCAGAATTGAAACCTCATTGTTCGGCACAGAATTTGCGACACGTCCATGTTTGCTTGCCATGCGCATGTACTAGTACTGTGGTCCACTCCCTGGTATGACTGGCACCCTGTTCCTATGCACGGCAGCACGTGTCTACATACCATGCACATTTGCTCCCCCTGCTTTAATATTAATGACCTTCTTCCCGACTTTGAAACCCTGTCGCATCTCATGCTCCTACACGGCTCCTTTGGAGAGAATAGCGGGAACCGATAAATCCATTCCTTACTTTTCATATCGTTCAGTGATTGCCTGATTGGTGTAGAGACTGTTTGGAGAATTGTGAATATGTACATCTTCTGGTAGAGATAATACATAAATGCCAAAATGACAGAAACACCTCAAGAATGTTTTCGCTGGTCAGAGCCCCTGATCATTACATGCATGTACTTGGTCCGCCCAGTTAAAATTGGCGCTTATCTTCTCACTTGGTTTTTTGGTGTTCTGCCTGTGCCACACGGCATGGAACCACCGATTCACCATCCGAACATGACCATTGACCATTGCATCCGACGACAAGGCAGCACAAACCATCACAGAAGTTGCGATCGGTTCGTTTGAGTCTTTTTGACGGAGCTGCCGCCGACAAACACTTCCGTCAGCGCAAGAAAACACTGCAACCTCCGCTCGAGTCCGTAAAATAGGTCAGGATGTTCGCATTTCATAGCGAGGGAGAATACAGTTTCTGTCTACTTCCAGCTGTCTGATGGCAAGGTGTGTTTACCCCGGGGAGGTATAGAAAAGCTGAAAAAGCGCTTCGCGAGCTTGAATTTCAGTTCTTGCACAGTACAGCTCCTTGTGAAGGGCTATCACCAGCAAATCGCTGACGAAGAAACTGCAGCTCATGTCGATGTCTCCAGTAAGTGAGACCAATCCGGCGGACACACTTTGAAGCTCACAGAGGACAGGGCAAAGGAGCTAATCAAAGGAAACACCAAGTCCTGAGAGAAACACTCGTGCAAAGGACTTTCAGGAAACTAGCCGAAAAGCATGGTGCACGGCGTTGTAGGTGCAGTACGCACAGGTGCTACATCAAGCGGAAGCTATCACTGCGCTGCATGTACAAGCACCAGCGGCTCGCGTGGGTACGGATGCTGATCAGCAAGTACGACAAGCGCAAGATCGAGAGGCGATTTGAAAAAACGACACTGATATGGCGTTGCCTTTTTGTCTCCAACAAAGTCGCATTATTGCGACGAACGGGGATAACACTTACAGTCAACATGTGGGCAGTCTCACTCAGCTTCTGATGGGAAGGTTACAAGCTATGAAACGACCCGTGCAGCAGCTGTCCGGATCGTACGTTTTGAGCTCTTCCTCCAGCGACGATAGTGGCGAGGAAGATGTGTAACTTGCTTGAATTTTCGACTGAGTTGCTTACTGACATGTAAATAATCATGTATATACAAGTAGTGCTTTGTGATCGTAGCTTGCTTCGAATATTCGTATTTCTTTCCTGAGACAAGTGTTGAAGATAAGCGCCAATTTTAACTGGGCGGACCAAGTACGCTAAAGCATCTCTAGCAGCCACACGTTCCAGTCGGCCGTAAACACTGGCATCGAATCTGTCACGACAGTAATTTCTCTATTCACTCAAATCTATGTTTTGCCTACGTGTACTGTAGCTTTTATCCAACGTAAATTTCATCCGCGTGATAACGAAAAGGATAAGTCGAGATTTTCTGGACCCGCCGAGAGAAAACCCGTTAGCAGTTATTGTGGCGATGAATAAAGAAGAGCCACAACAGCCCATACACCAATGCCAGTAACACAATCATCATCTGGTGTGTCATGCTAACGCTCGTGGGTATCCACATCCATGTCCGTAGTTCGTGCTCCAAATGGATGGGAGGCGAAGTTTAACTTAATTCACCTCACCTCTCCTTTGTGAAGATCAGGTTTTTTTTTTTTTTTTTTTTTTTTTTTACTAAGGCCACAGCTTCCAATCATGACATGCAAAGCAGCGGTGCAGCATCGCAGGCATGAATCGTGGACGTGGTGACGGGGTCTGATGTGCTCCACCGACCTACGGTCTCGGCTTCACTGCACAGCAAACGCGTCGAAAGAAAACGGGGGCTAATAATTATCGGGAGATGGGGGGGGGGGGAAGAAGAAGAGAAGAAAGAAAGAGAGAGAGAGAGAGAGAGAGAGAGAGAGAGAGAGAGAGAGAGAGAGAGAGAGAGAGAGAGAGAGAGAGAGAGAGCGAGAGAGAGCGAGAGAGCGCGAGAGAGAGAGCGCGCGCGCGCGCGCGCGCGAGAGAGAGAGAGAGAGAGAGAGAGAGAGAGAGAGAGAGAGAGAGAGAGAGAGAGAGAGAGAGAAAAAGAGAGAGAGAGAGCGAGAGAGCGACAGAGAGCGACAGAGAGCGAGAGAGAGCGAGAGAGAGCGAGAGCGAGAGAGAGAGAGAGAGAGAGAGAGAGAGAGAGCAGAGAGAGAGAGAGAGAGAGAGAGAGAGAGAGAGAGAGAGAGAGAGAGAGAGAGAGAGAGAGAGAGAGAGAGAGAGAGAGAGAGAGAGAGAGAGATAGAGAGAGATAGAGAGATAGAGAGAGAGAGAGAGAGAGAGAGAGAGAGAGCGAGAGAGAGAGAGAGAGAGAGAGAGAGAGAGAGAGCTGGGAGATAGAAGAGCACAGTGCTCTTGGTGATGGGGGCTGCGAAGGATAGCAGGTTCTGGGATATGTGCATGAGAATCAGAATATTGGTGATGATGGCAGCAGGGTTATAAGGTAAGCAGCTGAACACTCATAAGAACAGGGAAAGCGTTGGCGAGCAGATTCAAAGTGCATCAGTAGCAGAGAGCCAGTCCTGAGCAAGAAGGTGACGGTACACCTTTTTCTTAAAGCTTTGCATGTGGGGCTGGGCGGGTGGGTGGTGGAACAGGTCTGGTGGCAGGGCATTCCATGTTGCAACGGTGCAAGCAGGGAATCCTTGGAGACAGCTATTCCGGGTGTTGGCAGGCAGGCCAGTTGTCATCTGGTATGGATGGGAATCCTGCAGCTGGAGAGACTGACGGGTAGGTCTTGTCTCGGGGGCACGGTGAGTGGCTGGTTTAGGCAGCATCTGCTTCAGAGGGCTGGACGCATCTAGATAGCAGAGCTTGTAGGTATAGGCAAGTGCAGCTACCAGGCGACGGAGTGCCAGGCTAGGGAGCCAGGTACCTGCTCCGATGATGTGGAGGGCCCTTCGCTGGATCTGGTCCAGCTTCTTAAGATGGGACGAGGGTGAGCCCATCCACACTAAGGGGCAATACTCGAGTGTGGGTCGCACAAAGCCGTTGTAGACGCGTTGGCGGCTCTCGGCGTCCAGAATGGGAGACGCTCGCTTCAGGAAGCCAATTCGCTGGTTAGCACGGGAAGCTAGGGAGCGGAGGTGGAAGGAGTAGCTCAGGGTGTCGTCAAAGGTGACTCCCAGGAGTTTCAGCCGACTCTCTTCACTGACCGGTGTGCCGTCAAATGTTGCTCGAGGGAGCTCCCAGGGCTGGCGATGGTGGCCTATAGACATAGCCTGCGTCTTGGAGGGCTCAAATTTGATCCTCCACTTATGTCCCCAACGGGAAAACGCATCAATGCCCTGCTGGAGGAGCTCGGAGCCACAGTCAATGTCAGCTCTTGATGTGAGGCAGTGGAAGAGAGTGGTGTCGTCAGCGTAGGCTGCTAGCTCCATACCTGGTGGGAGGTGGTCCTCGCCATCATTGGTGTAGAGGATGAACAGGGTGGGACCAAGGATACTGCCCTGCGGCACGCCAGCTTTGGTCGGGTACGGACTGGAAAGTTCACCTCCAACTGCAACCCTCAAGTGATGATCAGTCAGGTAATCCCTCAGCCAAGCGAGAAGTGGACCAGTTACACCATAGCATTGTGCCTTGTGCAAAACGCCTACATGAGAGACGCGGTCGAATGCGCCAGCCACATCAACTGCAATGACTCGAACCACACCACCTCTGGCTGCAACGCGACTCCATTGGTAGTTGAGTAGCGTGAGTATGTCCTGGGTGCCGAGTTGGCTGCGGAAGCCATACTGACTTTTCGATAGGATGTTGTGTGCCTCCAGGAACTGTCGGATTGAGTGGTTAATAATGGCCTCCATGACTTTCGACAGAATAGAGAGGAGGGAGATCGGGCGGTAGTTCTTAACATCAGACTTGGATTTTTTCTTGTGCACCGGCACAACCATTGCCGTCTTCCACATTGTAGGTTGCCGACCTTGGTGGAAGGCCTGCGAAAAGAGCCGCGACACGGGTACAGCCAGCTCTTTGCTGCATTGCCGGAGTACACGCCCGGGGATGCCGTCTGGACCCGTGGCTTTGGCGGGGTGGAGTTGCCTCAGCTTCCGCTCAACCGTGCTTGGCCGAAAGTGGACATTGCGGAGTTGAGCTTGAGATCGGGGGCGGACTGGAGGGAGGCTGTTGGCTTGCAAGTCGTTGTCACCAAGACTGCACTTTGCGGAGAAATACTGCCCGAATGCTTCGGCCTTTTCGCTGCAGGTGGTGTGCTCAGTTCCGTTCGACGCACGCAGAACAGGTATGTCTGCAGAGCGGTGTCCTTGCCCACCTGCTCGCTTGACGGTTGTCCACCATTGTCGGCTGGAAAGGGCACCTTCTCTTATCTTTCGGCGGATACTGGTAGTGTGCGCTTGCTTGGCTCTGTGCAGACAGTTTGTTGCTTCACCTGTTGCCATAGAGTAGGCCAGCCGCAGGTGTGCATTGTTGGGCGAAGATCGGTGACGTCGCCAGGCCCGTTGCTTCCTGTCAACAGCTTCCTGGCACTCAGGTGACCACCAGGCTGGGTCTCCCTGGCGTAGCTTCAGGGTTTTGGATGGAATGAACATCTGCATGCCCTCTTTGATCTTCTGTGTGAGTTTCACACAAGATACGTCAATGCTGTTGTCATCAGTCAACACCCAGTTTGTGGACCGAAAGAAAGCCCGTAGCCGAGGCCAGTCAGCATGCTGGTAGCGCCACACGGTTCGCTTACTGGGACGGTCACAGGAGGGGGCAACTTCAAAGTCAGTTATCACAATTGCGTGGTCAGATTTCCCTAGAGGTGGATGGAGAGTTGAGATGACGCTTCCAGGGATATCTGACATTATGAGGTCGAGGATATTATTGCCACGTGTTGGCTCATGGACATGCTGATCGAGGCAATGGTGGTAACACAGATCTTCAGCAGCTTCACCAGCAGGGGAAGTTCTACTGCTGCCTAGCCATTCCCGGTTGTGAACATTTAGGTCACCTGCAACGATGATATTCTGGCAGCATTGCCTAGCATCATCTATGCCAGAGCTGATGCTGTTTAGGGCAGAGATGTCCCCATCAGCGGATGAACCTGAGCGATACACAGCACATACTCCAATGGATGGGCCAGCTGCTGTCTTGAGGCGAACCCACAGGATTTCATTTCCACCAGTATCAATACATTCTAGTTCTGTGAAAGCCAGGTCGGCCCGAATCCAGATAGCAACACCGCCCCCCTGGGCCGTACAGTCCCTTCGAACTGGTGGGAAGTATCCAGGGAATGTGAGGTCAGCAGGCGTGGCCTTGTCCTCAAGTGTACGGCCCAATGCCGATCTCAGACTCAGACATGCCCATCGCAGAAGCGATGATAGCGAACACCTGTGCCAACCTATGGTATTGGGTACCCTAGCCCGGGGGATTACTAGTAGGTCGAATCTGATGATACTCCAGTATCACGATCTACAGGGGTTCCACAAATGAACTTAAGATAGGTATTTAAAAAATTGATTTGAAGTTTTTTTTTGGTTTGGGTTTGAAATCTTCATTTTACACTTTCACTTTCCTGAATTCTTCTCCAGTGTACGTTGTATTGCATTTGAATCCATTGTGTTATTTTGCCCGTAAAATAGGCTTGTAGTAAACCTGGAAAAAACTTTAGTTAGGCACTGTGCATGTGATCCATACACGAAGTAACTGTACGCTGAGCAATGGGCAATCTTGCATAAAATTTACTTCATTTTGCACGCACGTTCCAAGCCACACTGTATGAATGCCGGCAGTTGCGCGCTGAGTTGTCATGCACTTTGCATAAAATCAATACATCGGCAAAGTGCAAGTGTGCGAATGTGCAAGTGAACAACGCTGCGGCGAATGTAGTGGAACTCGAGTGCGATGTGTTCCAAAGGCAGTAGGGAGGCGCGCGTATTATGTAAGCCTAGTATTATGCGAGATGCTTCTTATCCAAACTGAGTTCTGTGTGGATCAATTAACTTGTGCTCTGGACAATATCCATTGTGAGCCAGAGTAGGTCTTATCAGGGTATGCACTGTGTGTGTCTGTGAGTGTGTGTGTGTATATGTGAGTGGGTATGTGCGTGTGTGTATGTGTATGTGTATGTGTGTGTGTGTGTGAGTGAGTGTGTGTGTATGTGTGTGTGTGTGTGTGTGTGTGTGTGTGTGTGTGTGTGTGAGTGTGTGTGTGTGCGCGTGTGTGTGAGTGTAAACTATGCCGTTGAGTTCCAATGTACTGATTGGCTTAAATTATAGTTGAACTGAAACAGGCTGACTGCGGACCTGAAGGAGTCAGGACGTCCAAGAGCAATGTGTTAAGTGAATGTGACACTAAATCAAAAATAGGTATTTTTGTTGGATCCCTATGCCTTCAATTCGTTACTAGTGTAACGGATGCATTTCAAGAGGCATAGGCGGGTAATGCTAGCATTATGGCTGGCATATAGTCCCTTTTTTCCAGGTGGCATCATGCTGGCATTATAACACCATTTCGCATGCAAAATTGGCATTACAAGCATAATTGCCGGTCGACAACGGTGTCATGCATGAAGCTGGCTCGGTCCAGTTCCGAAAATCGTGCATCTGAACCCGTCCGGCTTCGTCCAGAGACTTGACGTAGCAAATCAACCTTCTCATTGACGGCCTTCTTAAATCGACTTTTCCAACTTTCAAACTGGCATTATGGAGTAGTGTGAGCATTATAAGTGGCATTATATCCTCATATTATGAGCATTGCCTTTAGCATTATCGCAGCAAATAACTAGCATTACCCGCCCATGCCTACATTTCAACGGCCTGAATTCAGACACATACAGTCGACCTACCCTTATAACGATATTTGCGTCAGAACAAGAAATATTGTTATAGGGGTAACTGGTTCATTTCATACACATACGTCATAATGTACTTAGAAAAAAGTAGGAAGTTCGGCAGGAGGTATGTGTTCCACTTAGGTCGTTAGGAGCAACCAACCTCATGAGATATATGTATATGTACAGTCAACTTCGCTTATAACGACACTCGGCGGGGCATCAGAAAAGTGTCCTTATTCGCGAAGTGTCGTTATATCCGAAGTCTCATTACATGTGTCACAGTTGGATGGATGGGACTTTGCTCCGGGCATGAAAATTATGTCGTTATTCGCGAATTGTCGTTATATCCGCAGTCGTTATTAGCGAAGTTGACTGTACAGGAAACTGGAGAGCACGTTGGAAAGGACTTTGTCTTGTGCGTAACCGCGGCGGCACTCATGAGTCATGGTGGTCCTGTGCGAGTAGGCGAATAGCCCACACAGGTAAAGTGGTCGCTTCACATCGCAGTGGCCTGTGGTCTTGTGCTGAGCACCCTGCGTTTGCTGTTATGCTCCCATACTAGACCTGAGATCAAAACTGGTAACAGATTTTCAGCAGATGTTCACGAAGAAGACGGAAATGATGTAATTATGTATATATTATTCACTAATGGATTTGCTAATTGCTTGAACAAGTGCTCGATACCGCGAGGGCAGATCTAAATTACGAGCGCGTGATGATTGGTCGAAGAGCCATGTAAGTCCAGATTATAAAGGAAGTTTGGCCTCATTCCATTGCAAAACTGTGTGTATACGAGCGACTCGTACTTTCCTCGATGTCACCCAGCTTCCGATGGTAACAGCCAGTATGAATGGACGAAGCGATTAGCCAGCCCAAGCAATTTCGTACATGGAAGAAAGAAAGACAGATACACGCGATATTCCGTTTTGGTAACCCATGGTTGCTCTAGAAAAGCAATAGAAAGCAAGAGGAAATGGAGCATTGTCGGACTATGAAAACTTCAGTGAGTAGGCAAGCCTTCTTGCTGCAGGCCCACGTCGTTCCCTGAAAGTCTTGGCTACAAAAAGAGACAGAAACAAGGGAAATAAAAAAAGAAACGAGCAGAGATTTATCACAAACTCTAGCGCATCCCGTAACTAGAGATCAGCGGCAGAATATCACGTGACATCTCTAGGCTTGGCAACTCCAGGGAATGTGAAAAATTAAAACACCGTAGCCATATTGTCATCCAGGGTACTAGTAGACGTAATCCCGAGAAATGCGCTCTCCAGCTCCGACCACCTACTCCTCTCCTGAAACGTCACAGTACGGGTGATAACGTCACAGTACAGGTGATTGATGGAGCTACATTGTATATACCCACCGTTCACCTCGTAATGTGTATTCACCGCACATTAATTGGACTAACTCAATGAGTCAATTATCGATGAATGTTTCAAGCGACTTTCTGAGCTGTTCCACTGCACACGAAGACTTGCGCTGTTGACAAGAACACAATACCAGAGAACAGGAATTAAAAAAATACACTCACTGGGCATGCGCGAGGGTCCCAGATTCGAGCCCTTGTGGTGAAAGTCAGTTTTGCCTTCAGTATTTTCCCGTTTTCATCTCCCTCAACCTTTTTTAAATACTAAAATACCTTCGGCAGCGATTGGCGGGAATCCAGGGTTCTGTACGTTTCCCACACGTCAAGCGGCAGTGTGATGAGCCTACAGTAAGTTCGGGCATCTCACTGAGTTTTCACAGGAGTAGACCATATAAAGTTCACCAATAACGGGTTGAATGAGATGAGAAAATGAGGTGGGGGAAACTGCCTTGTGAATGCGTATGCCCAATAAAGAGATGTGCTTCCGAAACGTCCCTGGACTCGATAAATGCGCAGCATCCCAGCGTCGCATTCACCACATTAAGATTCCCAAGCAGTGTGTGCTCCCACGAAATGACTTCGAGCCGTAACCGAGGCTAGTAACGCCTCGCATTAGTCATTAGCACCAAGTCTTCAAGTTAAAAGTTTACACTTTTCGATATTGTTCAATGCGAAGATGAAGGGGTTTAACTGAGTGACTGGCAGGACTCTGCGGGGAAAGTTCCTCGTCCAAGCCACGTATAGGCTCACCAAACTGTGATGTTCCCCACGAATACACTTTCACACAGGTCTGAGCGTTCCTGCTTTTCTCAGTTCTCATGTGATGTTTTCTGGAACTGAGCATCCGAGTAGCGCAAAAATGCCATGAATACGGCGGCCCGCAAGCTAACAAAATGCTGGTGCCTAGCAACACGTGTGCTTGCAGAGCAGCAGTTATCCCTGGCGGATGGCGCAGTACAGATGGTCGCTCGGCTTCCTTCCCATCTGTGCGCTGTTCTGTCTATGACTACTGATACCTCACTTGCCATGCATACAGTCCATGCAGCGATATTCATAGAGCCGAGCAAGCATGGAGTTCCCCGCTGAGTAGTCGCTCTCACGGATATTTACATCGGAGCATATCCAGAACGAAGCGCTGGGGTTGTTCACTAGGCTTGGCAGTCTGCAAGCATGTTGATCAGGTGGTGTTTAGCGCCGTGGTGAAGATTCACCTTGGTGTTTGAATCTTCCTGGATACCATTTAACAGAGCCTCGAACGAACAGCAGAAAACATCTTGAGTGCGTTATTGTAGCCCACAGTCCCTTGATATCACACGCCAACTCGCCTGTGACATGCCGACCTCAGGAATATGCCAAGATGGATACCGACTGGGCACGTGAGTGGCCAGGAACGGTGCTGGAGTGACGTTGCTTCGGGCCAGAGTACAGACGCGTATGGGTCATTCTGGGGACCAGGAATGCGGGATTCCGCCCTATGTTACACACCACGGTGGCAGCGTTTGATCAACACAGGTGGGCATTCTGGGCATACGGAATGGAACCGTCAGCCTTTTTGATGTTGTAAAGAAGCTGAAAAATCCACCCGATCAAACAAGAAATAATTTGGTTTTATTGTTCTTTCGTTTGACCTTTGTACATGGATGAAAACCTCTCTATTCTGTATGGCCATGACATCGCAACCAAGGTCAATCTGAGCAGTTCTAATCTGGGCCCAAGGCAGTGCCGTAATTATGGTGTGTTTCATGCATTGAACACGATACATCTGAACTTGCTCCTGCACTGGGTATGCACTCAATTGCCCGAAACCCGCATTCATTTTCATAATTTTCATTATACAAAATTAATGAGAGTCCTCCGGCTCGGTAGAGTGCTCACTAATCGTTCCGAACGGTTCGAATAGAGCTATCGTACGCACGTCACAGAGCACCAAGCACCGTTCGTTGTCTGATGATTGTCTATGTATGGGCATGAAACTATTAGTTGCAACGAACGATTTTTGGTGCTCTGTGACGTGCATAATTTTCATATATTCCTGTCTGGATCATGCTCAATGAAACAAATTAGTCAGAGTCCGCGATCATTACGAATTATTGGTGGCAATTTCGGCGAACATTATGAAGGATGGTTGCCCTCAACACTAACGTTTGTCATCTATGTAGCAAATCCAGTCAGTGGGACACGCTCGAGTGTTGCGAGTAATCAACAAACCGTCCATGGGCACTCTCGGTGTGTTAGGGTTAATGGAAAGTTCGGTTGGATAAAATGCTGTTGCTTTCTATCTAAACAGTCAGAATACTCCATTTGCTGGATCAAAAGTTGTGCTCCTCTTTTCTCTGTCCTTTGTTCTGGCAAATATGGCGAGCGTTGGAGTCGTGCAACTCTTCTCTATCGCGTGCATTTTGGCATTTAACACCTCTGCCCATGCCAATGCTGGTCCACCCGGAAACACAGGGAATGATGGCCATGGCGCGGCTCTCCAAGCGAAGATTTCTCCCCTGACATTTCTCGGAGTTGTCACAACGAGCTTGACGGAACTGGACAACATCTCACTTGTCCAGCATGTAAAGAGTACTGGATGTAAGTGTGGTGCTCTGGTTAGCAAGTATACCGTTCCAAAGCAATGGAGGGCAATCCGGCGTGATTTACGCGTGCGAAGGGTTTACAGCGTCAAGTGCGTACGACCGTCGAAGAGCACCTGCAAGAAGGCATATCTGTACCGCTGTGAACCTCGCGAGCAAGTGTTGTTAATACCAGAGCGTGTGCACTCCCCTCCAAGCTCATTTCGCCTGAGACGCTTGGCTGTGACGATAGGCTGCAGCACTAAGGACCTAGTCTGGGATAGAGAGCATGCATGGCTCTCTAGGAACAATCCTGGAGCGATGACAACATCGGAGACAGCAAGAGACACGGATACTGGCGAGTACACTGCAGACAGCGTTCACCCTAGCCCTACTTCGGGTGTTCCTATTGGACCTCTTAGTTCTCCACGGTAAATCTAATGCGCGTGAAAACGAAGAGGGATATCCGCAGATTTGACACACGACCCTGCTACTTGTCACCCTTGGCAACGGTAAGGAGACAAGCTATGACGTCACATTTAACCTACACTAGCACGTTATCTACATAAATCTATGCAAGCTCACGCTGGCGAGTCCAGCTATTGAGGTTCATTATTGTGTGCTTCAAATAGATGAGAGGCTTTTACCTCACTGTTTTAAATATTTTACCAATAAGGCATCTTGGAAAATGCACTACATGACCAGCTGTCTCGATCAGCTGGAAACGACAGAGACGCTGACGATCCGTCTGACCTAGTTCTGCTGGCCACTCTGACTATCACCGTGCATGGCGTCCACTGAGCACGCCCAGACTACTTGAAGTACCTCTGCATTGCCGGAAGGCCGCACCCCTTCATCTTTCCGCCTTGCCTTGCTTCGCTCACTCTTACTCCTCTCTCTGAATGTAGGCTATGAACTCTGCTTTGCAAGCCGATCTACAAAAGTTCTACAACCGAAACAGAATTCCTGCACAGCTGTACATGTAACTACATTCCTCTTCAATCGGAATGAAATTCCGCAACCAAAGTACGTTCCGACTTATGATACACATCCTGAATTTTTGTTCTGCTATATATCCACATGCTCACTATTTTCTATTAAAAGAAAATTACTATCACGCCCCTTGCACCTTTCTAATAGTGCACTCTATCTTAGTACCCATTGCTTGCTTTGAAACACACAGATAAAAAAATTCTGTGCCGTGTGTAATGCCGCAAATATCTCTCCCGCGCCCACATGTAGGCGATTGACTTCTTCTTTATTGAAGACCTAAAACACAACCATATTCTACGTCAAAGTTCAAGATGATTCGATTATCATAAGAATCTTACTGATGGCTGGCTGGAAGGGGAGAGATTCTCCCAACCTTTTCGGGAGCCGCGATGTGACAGTGTTGGCAGTTTATAGCTTCGCATGAGGTTGCCATGGATACAGGGGTTCCGATGGAAAATAAAAGAATACTACTACTACTACTACTACTACTACTACTACTACTACTACTACTACTACTACTACTACTACTACTACTACTACTACTACTACTACTACTACTACTACTACTACTACTACTACTACTACTACTACTACTACTACTACTACTACTACTACTACTACTACTACTACTACTACTACTACTACTACTACTACTGACCAAACCACTTTTACGGGCAAAAAAATACCATGGTAAGCACACAAGTGATGGAAAAGAGTGAGTAAGAACGAAAGAGAGAAAGAAAGAGAGAATGCACTAGTATGTCAAGAGAAGTAATCAATTGTTAAGGTCTTTGAGCTATTGTTATATTGTCCAGATTGACGCATGGACACTGAATCTCAGCCGGCAGCCTGTCGACACTGCACCAACAACGACGAGCGGACGCGACGCTGGTAGGATGATCGGCAACCGCGAAAGCAGGTTATTGCCCACCGTACGAGGCAGAATGCCAGCCGAACACGCAATGCACTGACGATGCTTGAATACCGGATGTCTTTATTGCGCTCCGCGAGCCGACCGGCAAGTGTCGCCAGGAATCGTGAGCACTCCGGCCCCGCCATCCCATTCGTGGCGAACACAAGAGGGGTGAAACTACTACTACTACTACTACTACTACTACTACTACTACTACTACTACTACTACTACTACTACTACTACTACTACTACTACTACTACTACTACTACTACTACTACTACTACTACTACTACTACTACTACTACTACTACTACTACTACTACTACTACTACTACTACTACTACTACTACTACTACTACTACTACTACTACTACTACTACTACTACTACTACTACTACTACTACTACTACTACTACTACTACTACTACTACTACTACTACTACTACTACTACTACTACTACTACTACTACTACTACTACTACTACTACTACTACTACTACTACTACAGGGAATGGCATTTTTCATCTCGTACCCCTGTTAAATGGGTCTGATCGACTCCACTCTCATAGCCTTTCTATTTCTATTTCCGCCAGTCGCCTCCTATACTTCTTTGTTCGTCTTGGGGGTAGACAAGGTGAAGTAGCTGTGTAGGGCCTTGAGCCCGCCTTTCTGCACCGGGAGTTACCATGGTTACAGCTCCCTTGACCCGACTCTACCATGTCTACTGAGTGAAGAGAACCCAAACCTTGATCTGGTTGATGTGGTGAGCTGCGTCATGGGGATTTTGCAGTCAGATGTGCGACTGCATCAGGAGCTGAAACTGGGGCTTGATCAGTGAGGGAAATCGAGTTGCTGCTGATCGCTCTGCTCTCCCTCCCCGTGCAGTTCAGTAACCCGCACGTAGTATCACAGATACATCGTATTCTCTCTCTCCCCCCGTTTACCCGCAGTTATTAGTATCCTATTCTCTTACTATGTGCTTCCATAGCTTTTACTATGTTCTTCCATAGCCACTTCTAGGCTAAGCCTTCGCCGTCATTTCATTGGGTCGTCATCCCGTTTGAATGTGCGAAGTGAAATAAAAACCAACCAAAATGCGCTCATGCGTTCGTGGAAAGTCACTGTGGCTGAAGGTTTGACGTGCTTGACGTGTGCGCCAGACGGCAGGCGTGAGTCAGCTAGGTTTTCGTCAGTGGGCAGGAAGCGCCAGACCCAACTTTCAAGTCAACAGTACTGTCCGTACGGTAGAGAAGGTGTGAAAGGCCTACGCTGTGATAGTCCTGATCTCATTCATCTTGCCTGCCAACAGGAAACCACAGAAGAGCAGTATGCCGAGTGTCTTTATTGTGAAATTCTTTCCCTTTTTTAGAGATGGTAAAATACCGTCATCAGCACCGAGTGTTATTATCATTATTCTTGTAGCTATGGAGAAGACGTTACAATTATTGGCGGTAAGCGCTAGCCAGGGTCCACGTTTGAAATATTTTGTATTCGAAGTATTAGAAAAAACTGCAAAACAAGTACTAGTAGGTACCCACTGGCAAGTCGTCGATTTGTGTACCAACAATTCCGTCTCCGCAATTGTTTACATGTCCCCCCTGCCAGGCAATGCTTTTCGCGAGTGAGTGTCACTTTTCCAGACATGAGTGCTGGCAGTTTTTCTTGTATCTGTCCACCCAAAGATTGAGCAGTGTGCATCAGTTGAACGCAGAGCTGAGAAAACATTGGTAGATCTCATTCATTCCGATCATTGGCATGTGTCAAACTAACACGCACCCGATACCTGTCACTCAATATGAACACCACGCTAGAGGTAGTTTGAAAGGCATGCACGCATTAATCCTACATGCATCGCTAGTGGCACAAATCCGGCACACCCTGTCGTAACACTTATCGGAACATGTACAGTACTAAAGTACAGGTACATTTTTTATATCCCAGACTTACGATGGCTTGATAAACATGTACTACGAGCTTCTCCCACCGACAATGTGATCAATAGCGTTGACGAATTTTTTCCCAAAGTGGCGTATTGTTTAGTATCTCTTGATGCTACGGGCGACTTTGACCAGTCGGGGAAACCCCATTTGTCCGAGGTTCAAACTCCAACAGACAACTGTACAGTCATGTAGTATGGCCGTTAGAGATTGCCAAGATAACTGAACATGGCTGAATCAGGTTATGATTTCTGCTACTTGGTCCGACTTATTAAAATGTGCGTTTCGCTTCGAACGTCAACCAAACAAATTCAAATAATCTCAGGATGGAATAAACTTTACAGCTACCTAACACTATCCTTCAGTTGTCAATTTGTGATGTTGAAGAAGAAATGGCTCCAACTCCAACGGAGGCAGCGGCTCGGGATCCTAGTCGACTCGAGAATTTTGCGTCCAAATTTTGTCGTCAGAGGACTCCTGTTGCTTCTCGCGCAACACAGAGAAGGCCTGGTGCTGAAATCAACACCCCGCTGCGATGGGGGATTGTCACGGAGTACCAGAACCTCCTGGACGATCGTGCTCGAGTGCCTCCTGGCGGATTGAAATCGCTGCAATCCCTGTTTCCTTGGCAGAATTTCAGCAAACGCGTCATCCAGAAACTCGTGCAGAAAGCACCAGCATCGCTCCGTCCAGTTTGCTGATCTGTCTCGCAGTCGTTCACGATGTGGCGGCCGACGAATCAAGATCACAGAAGTGATCGTCGAGAAGTTGATCGAAAAAATAACCGGCCTTGAGGTCGACTTTCAGGCGACAACCTGGCTGGAAAACTGAAGCGCAGAAAGGGTGGATTATCCGGCGGATACGGTGCGGAGTCCTCGGAGCCGCGATCGCGATGCGTCACAACTAATTACTTACACAAGATCGCCAGTCTCCGGGGCCAGTGGATTCGTGAAACAGGCAGGGAAGAGCACGCATGGTCTGACTGCATGACAAGTCGACACAGATCAGACGCATGATCAGTAGACCTACGCGCGCGGTACACGGTGGCCAGAAGTGATTTTTTTATGCGTGGTGGTTTACTTGTTCGCCTCATTTGAAGGTGTCGTGAAAGCTTCAGGCGAAAACACCTACACCCACCATTCTGGTAGTCGTACTGCACGAGGAGGAGGCGAAGTCGATCGTCTAAATCGTGCCTATGGAGTGAAACAATCAAAGAAGCGCAGTGTAGCTTGGAGGAGATGAAAAAAATGTCGACGTTTTGCAGGTTGACGCACTTGCAGATGCGCCCTGAGACACCAGCAGCGATGAAAACTAGAAGGTCAGGCCAAGAAACGACAGAGTAGTTATCTATCTAACGTCTCTTGGTTGATTTTTTAGTACAGGTGCTCCTTTGTACATATGCTTGAGTTTTGAAGTGAAGCGCACATTTTAATAAGTCGGACCAAGTACGTTATTATTTTGTGAGGATCGCTCTTTGCAATTTCATTCGTGAGAGTAGTAGTATTCTTGGGGAATTCTTATGACTGGTCTTAGCACAAGTGATGGTGGGGAATAGAATGCTCTCCTCTGCTCGAGTACAGTGCATGTGCATGGATGTGAAGTACGATACTTTGTTTTAGCTTACTAGCCCCCGTCAGCACTCTGGTATTCAAGACTGGTTGTACTACATGCATACAACAAGAACTGCAGTCCAGGGATTACATCATCCACAGTTAGAAGTCATGTGTGCGTGTGTGTGTGTGTGTGTGTGTCTGTGTGTGTGTCTGTGTGTGTGTGTGAACACAGCAACACCGGAACTAATAATCATTTCCGCTAGTTAATGCAGCCTGTTTGTATAAATACGTAGCATAGAATCTGTTTTCGCAGATCAGTGGAACAAATTGGAGCTTATAAAGTTATAGATTGAATCTCCTCGTCCTCTAAAAAATGCAATGAAATTGGGACTCGGCTTGAAACACCTTTAAAATTCAACTTTCAGGCGGTCACTCTTTCGGGTTTCTTTTCCTGTCATTCCTTTTGGGTGGTGGAAGAAGGTTGCACAGACGAACGCTTCGTGATGGATAAGTCTTCACGCCAAACTAGATACGTTGATTGGAATACATGTATATTGCTGCGAATGATGTTACTGTCCGTTACGTATCTCTTCTCGCCAGCACATGGGTACCCAGTACAACGCGATGACGTCACATCGATGACGTCTAATGGCCGACAGTTGGATCAAGGCAACGATGCCATTGCCATGGATACTCGCACGTCACAGTGCCACAGCCCTGCACCGGCCAGACGACTGACCATAGGTTACTTGTATGCGCGAAAAGCTCCCCGAACCAACGCCATGGCGGCCTCGGCGATGCGGTTACGCTCTCGACCCTGTCCCATCCGCATCAGTTGGTATGTCTTACCGCGATCCGCAAGTATGTTTGCCTCTCAGCGCATACTGGTCGAGGTTAGCTGTGCAGGCCGCTCCACGCACCCGCTGTACGACTGTATGAGCTGCTACAGCCCTATCGAGATGAATGGCGACGTGTACAGGCTTGGCAACACGGTGCTAAACGGCTCCCAGACGCTCTACATAAGTAAAGAATGTCGAGCGCGAAAGCGATCGCGTGTTCCCAGTGCGATGTATGAGCTTTCAATAGGAAAGTAGTCGTCTAGACGTCAATGCGTGATCACTGCATGATGGTTACCATGGTTACTACTCAGTACACAAGTACTAGTACTAGTACTAGTACTATTCTATTTTGCACCTCAAATATTACTTATTAGGACATCAGGTGTTGATTTTTACCCCAGTTTATTTGTTGCTGTGAATGTCTTTGCTTTATGTGTTCCTCAACATCTGACGATGATGCGGCCGCGAACCCGGCCAACTCTATTATTTATTGCGACCGATAGTTTATGCAATTCCGCTGCTATACCATATTTTCAAGGTGTATGATTCTAGAGATGGTGTTACGACGTACGAGGAATGCCGCTAGCATGACCCTGCATGTTGGTTGAACCCATTCTCACGCATCAACCGTATGACGACAGCTTTTATTTTTTGGAATTCCGTTTTAATGCCGTTCTGCAACGTGCATGTAGCTGTACTTGTATGTGTCTCACGCTGTCCATCTGTAGCATGCGTCTGGATGAATTGTGCTCATGTGACAATGACCTGAAAAATATGATTGTTTCGGATGATGGTGGTGGTGAGGGGGGGGGGGGGGCAGTAACTATTATTATGATTTGGCGGACCACTTGCAAAGTCGTGCATATGCACATGTATGTAGCTTATAAACAGGTCCGTATTGTCTATCCTTTATAGTGGTTACGAGAGGTCTTTGAAATCGTGTTGTGTTCCGGCCATCACATCTTGCATTTGTTTGTCCTACTTCGCAGTAGTCTCCATTCTTGTTGTGGAATGGTATTTCTGGCCTTGTGAATCAAGGGGGTTTGGTTCGAATATCTAACATCGGGGTTTCTTCTTCGTAAGCGTACGGAACAGGGTTATGGGCCGTTGCACGCCCGATTGGTTGATAGACTAACCTCCTCTCTCCTGACCCACTTGTGAGGTCTGCAGTCGCCACTATTTTGGCACTAATGTGAATAGGCAGATGCGAAGGCTAGTTTGTGTGCTTCTGAACATTCAAGCGATGCCGACGCGGATCCCGCGAATATTGTTATTGTTAGGCATACGGAAGCAGTCAATTGATCGCGCGTGGTTTCTTGTATTCCACGTGTATGAAAGCTCTGTGCCCAGCGTAGCACTCGTCAGCTGCTGCCACATTTCTATAAACGTCAAGTACATGTACACGTACCGTCCTGGCAGACATGTAATAGGAGAACTAGAAGTCCAACTGATGTTGGCACAGTCTTGATCTAAACAAAAAACAACTTTCTAGCCCACGAAGTTCAATTCGACACTATCAAGCATAACCGATATTGCGGTAGTGTAGCTCTGGCACCTTGGCTATGCATGGAGATGTATGGTGCAATGTGTAATGTAAACCTTGATTGGTTGCTGTCAACCGTACAGCATTTAGATGTACATGTAACTGGACGCGTGGTTTCTTGTATTCCACGTGTATGAAAGCTCTGTGCCCAGCGTAGCACTCGTCAGCTGCTGCCACATTTCTATAAACGTCAAGTACATGTACACGTACCGTCCTGGCAGACATGTAATAGGAGAACTAGAAGTCCAACTGATGTTGGCACAGTCTTGATCTAAACAAAAAACAACTTTCTAGCCCACGAAGTATTAGTTCAATTCGACACTATCAAGCATAACCGATATTGCGGTAGTGTAGCTCTGGCACCTTGGCTATGCATGGAGATGTATGGTGCAATGTGTAATGTAAACCTTGATTGGTTGCTGTCAACCGTACAGCATTTAGATGTACATGTAACTGGACGACACGATGTGTATCATTTTTAGTTTCCTCTCTAATGTGTCTTCCATGGGCATGGGCCCAGTGCACTGCTATTGCATACGCCAATACTGTTCTACTGCCAGTACTGGTCCTACACTGAGTCACAGGCATTTCACGGCGCTCTCCTATCTCGTAGATATTCGATCAAGAGATCGATCGCCCATGCATGTAGAATGCAATCACGGGTGAGATGGACCACGTTCAGTACGTCTGTGATCGTGTAATCCGTGCACTTACGTGCGCCAAGCACTTGCACTCAGCATGCCGGTCGCCAGCATCAGCCAGTGCTAGCATTACTAGACTACGCCTAGGCTAGGGTCCTAGTACGGGTGAGCAGTGCACGGAAGGTTCACACTCCCGTCTGGACCAATTATGGGGTGTAATTTGTTGTATTCACTCGGTTGGACCTCGTTGAAAGCTGTCTTCATCGACTCTAATGCCACTAGGTATCCAAGTGTACGCGTGATACATCCTCGTTGGGACACGGGTGATTTTCTCGCACTACGACGGGACAATAGGCGTCTGACAGGTACAATGTGGCTGATGTTTCTCACGGATGTAGTATTGTAATTGCGCCTTGGTGAAGGCCAGACCAAAGGAAGAGAGCAAGCCACCACAGCCATGTCGACTTGCGGCAAGACTAGCACCGAGGAATCACCTGTCTCAGTGGCTGTGGGAATTACACAGGAGGGCCGTGGGTTAGCGGAGTGACACCGCCCGACCATCAGTGCCTCCCAGAACGTATGATCCCTATTTCTAGCTGTACAACTAAATCAATGAACTAAGAATGACAGCCAGTTCTTGCGATGTCAACCTTCTCTAAGGAAAGAGAAATACTTTTAGTTCTCTCAGCAAAGCCAGCGAATGTGTTGCTTGCACATGTAGAGGAAGATGAGATCGTTTGCTAAGGATTCTCTCTCCGGATTTAGTAAGCGGAGAATATGGCTGTTCCTGCACCTGCTGCATGTCCTGATGCTGTCACAAACTAGCTCTATGCCCACTTCCAACCCCACGGATCCGTCAGTTCTACAGTTTGAACAGCCTCCTCAGCCAGACCTGCACATCATAAATCCCATTCCGATTTCCGATCCCACACCAACGCCAGTCCTAGTCTCCGACGTCCTCATGGACACCATATTCGACGGCGGCCCAGACCAACCCTGCACAGGTGCCGAATGTGCTGGTGGAGCAGGTGGCGCGCAGCGGAAGCCCCATCAGCAGAAAGGTGGCTCGCAGACGTCTCAACGCGCCGGAAGCGCTCACACATCTGCTACTGTAAGTCCTGTCGAATTATACAAGTCTTTAGCCTTTCTAATCGCATGCTATTAGTAGAGCAGACCTCCATTGTACTCTAGTACCCTATGTGAAGCACCGTTATACCCACGGATTCTGTTCCAGAGATTTACGTGCATAACAATCATACAGTAGTGACTGCACAGTTTGTAACTATAACTAATTACTTGGCGGATGGTCGTCCGTCCACTGTATGTGAAGTAGATGTACCTGTACTTGATGTACATGTAGATCTTAGGACCTGACCTCGTGTGGGAACCGACTTCGTTGATAGAGCGGTACATTTACCTTTCTTCGACCTTGCATTGAAAATGAACTTCAGTATTATTATACACTTTGTTGACATCTACAATAGTCTACGTGACGTAGATACCTGGGCCGCATCAAGCGCGTGAACCAATTTCGCAAGTACCCAGGTACCTTTCTCCTTGTATTGGAGAAGAATTATTATGCGCTGCTTCGAAGTACACGATTTTGAGCCCCCGGCGTGTTTCCCTCCAAGCCCTCGGTTACAGTGTACGCGTGGAGTATCTCGGCTATAAGGCTGTGAATGTTCTGTTCATTGAACGTACGTTGTAGTGAAGTAACACTGTGACACCACAAGTACATCGGTTTCGCGGGACAAGAGGAACTTCATGCATAGCATAGCAACACAATTGAACGCTTGACCTAGGCACCCCCCCCCCCCCCCTCTCCCTCATGCACCACAAATAACGGCAAATGCACGCCTGTCGATACAGGCTTCCTTGTATGCAAAGGTGAAATATGACACATGGCTCAATTTATCACCACCAGTACCACCGCCGCCCCAGCCACCACCAATACCACCATCACCACCACTATTGGTGTGCGTATGGCGCCTAGTCGATGCATGGCTAGTGGTGCAATAACACGCTGGTACGTCACGTAGCGCTTGGTACGTTGTGTCTCTGCTGGACTCATCAGGCAAACTTCTTATTGGATGTGGTGATAAGAAGAACTCGGGGCCAGTTTGTAGTTTTTTCAACTTAGAGCGCATGTGTGTGTGTGCAGGCATGTATTTACTTCAATTCCACCTGCTGTTTCTTTACCACCACATGCGCCGACTACCGTAAAACCTTGTGTAAGCGACCTCTAGGTTTAGCGACCACCTGCTCTTAACGACCGTTTTTCCATGTACCGACAGTTCTACACAGACACTGTGGGGCCTGGTTCTAAAGCCCACCTGGCTTTAACGACCGCTTTTGCTCGCACCGTGGGGTGGTGGCTTAAAAACCAGGTTTTACTGTGTAAGTAGAGGTGTAGTGGAGTTTCAAGTCAATACAATCATGCCTTCTGCTTCTTACCAATCTTATGTATTTAGAGAAAGTGGGGGAAACCCCATAACAATGGCCCTTATAAGTATAAGTAGACTGGAGAGAAATAATTTCTTAAGTGTCCATACACGATTTGTTCAGGGTAGTACATCATAGCCACACCGTCTATGTACATGTAACGTTACAATGTCATGTGACTTGTTTCCGTTTGCATGTACAGGGCACGAGCGCTGGCAGTCCAATCTCAAAGCCCTCAAGCTCTGCGATACCTGTGGATGTGAACGACGCCGTGAAGAAGTACGTGGCAGGGAAATCTTTATCGCTACCCGACGTGCATCATGTCATTGTGGATCAGACGAGTCTTCCAGCTGACGTTGCGGGAAGTCCACCTGTAGCAGTTAGCTCACCTGTCCCACCCGCGCCACCAAGCAATTCGGATGCTAAGAGCCCTGCCGTGCCACATCCTCCATCCCCAGGCCAACAAGGCCCAGCAGGGCCGCGCCATCCCCAGCACAAGCCACCACAACCCACACCCGCTCCGGACGCTCATCTCTTCGCACAGCCTATAGCTGCGGTGGTGGACGTGGCGCAGCAGCCTGCGCGCCCAATTGGTGTGCAGCAACCTCGTGGGAACCTTGCGTTGGTGCCCGTGCCGTCTCCCCACCACCCCATGCCCAGATTACCAGGACACCAGCATGTCCTGACTCAACAACAGCCTATCTTACCAGGCATTGCACAGTCAGTCCCTGTAAATAACATTCTCCACCAACCAACTCTGCCTCGCGTCCCTGTCCAGGACGCTGAAGCAGGCGAGCAGGCAGAAGCACCTGATCCAGGGGAGCTTATGTGCGGAGCCGTCGAGTACGAAGTCGGTGAGGAGCTGTGCTGCAACGGAACTGTGCGGCAGGTGCAGGAGGGCGCGGCGCATTTGGCACGATGCTGCGGCCGCGCCGCGTACGACACTCGCACGCAGACGTGCTGTGAGTACCCGGTGTCATCGACCAGTCCTCAGCGTCGCGTTCTGACGAAAGTGATAACAACGGCCATGGAGACGTGCTGTAGTTCCACCCCTGCGCAAGTTCAGCAACAGGTGTTGCTGTGCTGCGGACACCTGTCCTACGACCCCCGGTCCTCCATGTGCTGCAATGGTCATGTTTTGCAGGGCTCTCCGCAGAACGGTCACAGATGCTGCGGTGCTGAAAAGTACATCCAGGGCGTCGAGGCGTGCTGCGGAAATGCAGTAGTCTATGACCCGAGAGTTGGCACCTGCTGCGGAAGCAAGATCACCTCAACGCGCTCTAACTCACAGCTGTCCTGCTGCGGAAATCAACCATTCCAGCCACGCAGCGGTTCGTTGTGCTGTTCCGGAATACTGTACCACAACAACGGGCAGAATCCGAGTCGTGTGGCGTGCTGTGGTAGGGCGAAGTACGACAGGCTCTCTCAGCTTTGCTGCCCTGGCGGCAGAGTTGTTCAAGGCACCAATCAGCAACAGTGTAGCTCTGTCGCTCCTACTCTAAATGGAGCAGGACAGCAGCGTCTTCAACAACACCTCCAGCCCGCCCATCCCGCCCTGCCCAGGCCTCAATACCCATACCAGACCGGGGCATTGCCCGGGGCGCAGTACCGAAGCAGGACATTGCCGGCGTCTTCGTACCATTACACCGGCAATCAGATGGGCCGTGGTAATCTCCCGCTTGCCAACACTATGACAGATTCTAGTCGTGCAGACTACGGCCCTGATGCAGGCTATGTCCCCTCTAGTGTGTCAATGATCGGTAATCACCCAGCGAGCTACAACCAATACATCACGAATCAGGTGCGCAATCATCACGCTGCCGCTACTGGAACTGGGTACGCGCAGGGACATCATCGCTCCGTGAATTCCCCGCCTGGCGACAATACCGCGCAGCAGTCCAGGAAAACTGCAGCTACAGATGGGAAACCTCGCCAGTGGCAAGATCAAGCTGACATCTTCTTGAACAGCATGTCGGGAGGTGCGACTCACACCAGCAACGGAACTGCGTCACCATAACTTGGCATAAGCTGTGCATGTGTGCAATACCCCGGTCGTGCCAGTTTGCCCCAGGCCCTGATGCATTAGCACAGTTATGCGCTGCATGTGCAATGAGCCTATTGTGCCAGTCCGCCCCATGTGTATTGCAACTGTTTTGCACTGTGTTGCATCGGAACTTGAAGGCCCCAGCTGGGAAGATCAGCATAGTTGATTATTCATCCTTACAGCTGTCCGGAAAAAGCACGCACAGCTTATTGCTCCATTCCTTACAACATTTACAAACCCCACATCATCACAAACGGAACATGTTATGGTCTCTTCGTTGAAAATCTGTACAATTTCAATCAAATTTTCTCCAGGAGCCATCATCAGCATGAGCACCTGCTAGCACATTGTTAGCTCTAGCTCTTGACCAATAGACCATGCAGCTCGCGACTTTTACTCCGTGTTTGAATATGAGATGACACAATCATGTTGTGATACCGGTACTTGCACAGTGATGGTTTTTTTCTCTCATAGCCCTGTACATTTCCCAACTTGAGATCTTAGGACATACATTATTTGTTTCTTGATTCATTTTACACTTCGACCTGAGCTCCATGATGACATACTGTGCGAACATTTATGTTACTGATGATCAAACCACTACAATGTAGTGATTTCATGTTTCGAGTAACACTCCGCCGATAATGCTCCACGCATTTGAGCACATTCTGATCGAGAAGACGTTGACATCGGCAGATCTACACGCAATAAAACGGCAGACACGTTTTCGGGTATATCTGCCATAATATGCCTAAATGTGAACTTTACACGCAACATACCATCAACAGTACCAAATTACTCTGCTGACTGTACCGCGAGAAATATCAACCAAAGGCTATTACAGACGTACAGTATGTTCCCCACCAAAGGCAACATAATTCAAATAACAAGTGGGCAGTGCGCCCTAACCTTCTAGAGTGATCAAAACCTTAGATGGTGAGATTCAAGTACACAGGAGGTAACCAAAGGAAAGGACAAGCTAAATTTTGTTTGAACTCAGAGTTTCATGGTTGAAAACACCAATGATCAGACATTAGACCACGGGTATTCAAGTATCGTACAGAACCAGTATAAAGAGCGTGTGTCGATGATTGAGCCTAGTTGCTATTTTCTACCTTACGAATCAATAATGCATGAGCCAATCGTGCATTTCGGGATGAGTGGACAATGAATAGCAATTATGACATTCTCTCGTCCAGTAATGTGGATAAAACTAAACGCATCTACAGACATGACATGCTTCTATCGTCTCTAGCCCACATTTCAAGGAAGAAAAAAATGAAACGAATGAGACAATTTTGAATCTGTATTGAGATTCGGGAGAAATAGAAATAAGTTGAGCAAAAATCAAATGTCAAGTGCCGGGCAATAATTAAATTCCTATAATAAAATACAATTATGCGTGTGAAGATTGTCGTTGCTGGGTTGCAACTAGCTCTCACCGAAACCAGAACATTGACTAGTTGCCTAACTATGCTTTCCAAAGAAGGTTATATTTTCAAGAAGGTTTATTTTCACCGGGAAGATAGCATAACTACAAGCTAAGGCATTCAGAGAGCAAAGAGCACATGCACGATATTACATGATACATGTTGTCGGGGAGTAGCTCGAGGTAGGAACTAAGGCAGGCATATCATAGCTCGTCGTATCCACCCCGCCGAAAGCCTCGCAGACCTTTGACTTTTTCAAAAACGAACAAAGCTCCTTCCTGAGAAGCAAAAGAAGCAGAGGATGAAGAAAGAGGAGACGGTATAGCCACACTGCAGTGTCATGCTCGTACACATGCTGTTTTGCTGGGGATAATGCATGTTCACCTACGAAAATATGCCACAAGCAAGGCAGTGAAATACCTCAAATACATGTGTGCCTGGCACAACTCTTCCAACCGGGTCAGAGCCGGGTAAGTTCAAGTGCAGGGGGGGGGGGGGAGGGGAGAGGGGGGGGGGGGGTACTACTCCCCGATGTACACGTGAAATCTATGTATGCTAGCGGGCACTCGCTTCTGCCTGTCACTGACAGATCAGTGTGTATTCCCTTGAAGTCTAAAATTAGGGCTGAGTCGGGTAGCATTTCCTTTTATGTATCGGGTCCGGGTAGTTTTCCACGGGTAGCACAGGTACCCGATCGGGTAATGTTTCCATGGTAACACCACAATGCACCCCTTTCCCTTACATACTGGGTGGACAAACGGAGTATTACATGAATTTGTACACGTGCACTGTGCATGATGTAATCTGCGACTTCGGGTTTTCGGGTACTATTCTCAGTGCTGCCAAATAATTTTCGCCCAAAATCGGACACCGGCCTTCACCGTCAAAGCTGGCCACATGGTGCGAATTTTTCTCCTCGGCAATTTTTTTACAGAGAATTCAAAATATCGCCTAAAACACCATGAAAATTCGCTTCGTTGCCATGGTAACCTCGGAGTTGTCATGAATTTTGTAATGATGAGTGTGGTCGCACACTGACTCTGTACAGACTGTCAGTGTACATGCCATCCAGCCTAATCCAGGCATGTTACTTTGCACTTCCACAGCCAAGCGCTAGCCTTTTTAGAAGCAAATGTACAGTGATTTGTGCCTTCAGTTGCGCTGAAAAGTGAAAGTACAGGACTTCTGGATATGAAAGTAATGATCTCCGACATTTTGGCTGTTTTTCGGACGTTTCCCTTTTCGGACCGGTTTTCGGAAGAGCCTTCGAACATCGGACACTGTCCGAAAAATCGGACGGTTTGGCAGCACTGTATTCTGTACCCGTCAACACAAGGTGCTCACGGGTAGCACGGGTACCCGACTACCCGTGCTGTCTAAAACGTACTCGTCATGACTATCAGGTACTCCTGCAAAACCGAACCGCTAACCCGACTGGACCCGGCTCTAGAGCAGACACTGCTGCATGCAGGCTACTGAGGTATCAAAAGTCTCACCTGAATGAAACATGCCAGCTAGCTAGTTTGTGAATGAACTCTGTGCATGCATTGCTGGCACGGTTCAAAACACAGTACTGTAATAATAGGTTTTTTCATTTGACCCGACGAGACCACACGACGCTTGCCGTGGTCGGCAAGCGTCGTGTGGTCTCGTCGGGTGAAATGAAAAAAACCTATTACTACTATTGGACGGACCTATGGAAGATGGCAACAAAGAACTAGAGTACTGTGAGTCAACTAGTATTCGGCGCATATTTATTTTCGGCTATTTTCGGCCGAAATTTATTTTCCAATGTTCAGTGTGACAGTGTATACAGGCGGCAGCAGTACAGTCTGACACTTTGATGCGGCCGTAACGGGTTTTAGCCCTGGGAGGCCGAAATTTGAATGGGCCGACAATTTGTGGACTTACTGTATGCGAAAAGGGTTCGAATAGAGTAGGTGAGGTCTATTTGAAATGATACTCAGACTTATGAAGTTGATTGCAACTTCTAAGTTCGAATCAGACTTATGTTTACACAATACACTTCTGAACTCATGAGATGCTCCTTTGCACTGTTATAGTGGTAGACCAAGGCAAGGCAGGTGATACATGTCATGGACGTTGTGTTGTTGTCAAGTTTACTGTGCTTTGTATGCGTGGCACCTACTTTGATCAAGCCGGGCACCATCATCCAGAACGTGAGGTTAGGCAGAGCCTCCCTGCCTCGAGCACCGCGTCGCACGTACATAAACGCCATGCCGACTGCCAAGTACGTCACAACCAGCAACAGGAGACTGGAGGCAGAGATTGGAAATGGCACAGCAAACATACACTCAACTTCGACTCATCCTAGGCCATGCCTGTTGGGACTCCCCTAGTCAAATAATTACTACTGCTACTACTACTACTACTACTACTACTACTACTACTACTACTACTATCCTGCAACAGACTTTATCCTCTACTCTCTCAACCAGTGACCAGTCTGGGTAGCTGCGTTGAGTGACCACTCCTACACTCGCGGCTGCAGGCAATGAGTGTAACTTAGAGGTATAAGTACAATGCACTCTTCTTAATGCCGAGATCGTCTGTATAATGTACACAGAGTAGCCCTTATCAAAAGTAGTCCCCAGATGGGGCTTTTCATAGTACGGAGATTCTGCTCTGCGTGATTACGTAGGAAAATCCGTATATCGTACGCGTCGGGGAGCGCGGACAGCTTTCATACGTACATCTCTCCACGGATTTCGGTAGGAAAGCATTTTCCTACGTTCGGTCCTCTGTAGGACTGTTTTTAAATATTTTTTTGCGGTTTCCGGATTTATCCATAGCAAAGCTCAGGCCGTGCAAAATACAAGATTCATAGCGCTAGCATGTGGAAAACTACAGTACTAGTGAATGGAGAACAATGACATGGATAAAAAATGAAAAAATGTCATACCTCCACGCCTACATAATTTTGTTGATTGATGTTTCTATGCCTACGGTGTATTCGCCATGGAATTCCACTCATTGTATTTTTGTACAGCTCACATGACTGTACTGGTCGCATGGCTATGTATGTCACATCATTGAACTAGTCACATGACCCAAATATTAGTTCAGTCATTGCAGTGGTCACATGACTGCAGAGGTCACATGATTGTCCAGGTCATGTGATCATACTAGTCTCATGACCATGCACACTATTCATCTAGATGTAGATCACATGACTGAGCTGGCGACAAGAAGGACAACCTATTAAACTCACCACACATCCATGATGGTGCCCAGGCTGATGGAGTTATGCTCAGAGTGACGATGTGGAGATGTTGGGCCTGCTGGTGGAGGCCCGGGTCCTTCAGTTGTCGGCTGAGGTTGCGGCGCTTGTGTGGTACCTGGCTGGGGCGGTTGTGTGGTGGCTGGTGGTGCTGGTTTCTGAACGCATGCATACTTGGACGTGAGTGTGAATTGCTGGACATAAGATATAGAAAAAGAGCATATTCCAGAATTGCTCACTCTTTCAAGCCGGCTATGTCACACGGAGATAAGTTGGACACACACACACACAAAAAGCCTTCCAACACATGTACAAGATGATTACACATCTAGGTGTTATTGTTCATCCCAGTTTGCACACTCTGACTTTAGCGCTTTGCGCAGGTTTAAAAATTGCTTTGTTGTTCAGTAGACTTCATTCCGATCGGTTCAGGCAGTAAATCCGAGCTCGAAGGTCGAAACAACATGCTGTCGGAATATTGAGTAGTTGTACATACATACTTGTAAGTGTACGGCGACCTGACGCTTACGTCACACGCACAATTGATAAGCACGTGCAAGAAAATAAATTCTTTTTCTTTGTCCTAAACTTCCTTCTTGTCCGGTGGGCCATTGCGGCCGTCGTCGTAGGGCACTAGTACGAACAACTACGTAGATGCATTCCTCTATGCACCAGTCTTATTCAAACCTTTATGATTATGGTGCAAGTGAAACTTACATAATGTCCCGAGGGTTTCTCCCCATCCATGGTTAGCTTATGGTCTTGACCCTGGTTACAAACTAACTTGAATATGGACAATCTGTGCAGAACAAAACAACACTGGTTAAAATGTGTCAGTGAATGCACAAGTCATGTGGAAGAGCACAATCATGCATGTCCACGCACACAAGTGGGTTAACATACGCACACACCCACAACCATCCACACTCACGAGCGCACACACGCACACGCACACATACACACTCACACATACACACACATGCACACACACACACACACACACACACACACACACACACACACACACATTCACACACATTCACACACACACACACACACACACACACACACACACACACACACACACACACACACACACACACACACACACACACACACACACACACACACACACACACACACACACACACACACACACACACACACACACACACACACACACACACACACACACACACACACACACACACACACACACACACACACACACACACACACACACACACACACACACACACACACACACACACACACACACACACACACACACACACACACACACACACACACACACACACACACACACACACACACACACACACACACACACACACACACACACACACACACACACACACACACACACACACACACACACACACACACACACACACACACACACACACACACACACACACACACACACACACACACACACACACACACACACACACACACACACACACACACACACACACACACACACACACACACACACACACACACACACACACACACACACACACACACACACACACACACACACACACACACACACACACACACACACACACACACACACACACACACACACACACACACACACACACACACACACACACACACACACACACACACACACACACACACACACACACACACACACACACACACACACACACACACACACACACACACACACACACACACACACACACTTGCCAACCATACCAGTTTTCCCGGTACTATACCGGGAAACTACGGTCACTACCGGCATACCGGGGATTTTTGACTTTGATCGAAAAACTACCAGGATTGGCACTGAACTATGGGTGTTCATCAAAAGCAGGGAGCCCTGATAAAATTGTTGTTCTGTGGTGTGACAAGGGCACATGCGGCCCTGCATTTCACAGAATCACACCTGTAGGGGCGGTCTCGCAATAAAGAAACTCAGGTTCTGGTCCCCCAACGAACAATGGGTTAGAAATGAATAAAAAGAAAGAAAAATTGCCAAAAGCGCAGAAAATGCACAAAGATAATCAAAAAATGCCCCAAAAAAGAGAAAATGGTCGAAATAGGCAAAAACCAGGAAAATAAGGGAAGTGAGAGAAAATTAAGGGAAACTGGGTGTGTGAGAAAAGAATTTGCTTTAGTTGGGCTGGCAAGTATGCACACACTTACACATACATACACATACACAAACACACAGACACACACAGACACATACATACACACATACACACAGGCACACACACACACAGACACACACATACAAACACACACACATACACACATACACACACACATACACACACATACACACACACATACGTACAAACACATGCATACACGTTCACACACACACACACACACACATAATTATGTGCATGAGAAAATGCAGCAAACAAAATTCACGATTTGGCTAGAAGTCCGGTTTTCCCCATCCGTAGGAACACAACCACCCTCTATTGATCAAGGTACAGATGCAGCTCCTAAAGCGGTGGGAGGTATTCTGTTCTCGAGTTTCGTGGTTTCGTGTAAAAAAAAGGTGAGTACAGCTTTCATACGTAAATTTCTCTACGGATTTCGGTAGGAAAGCACTTTTCTACGTTCGGTCCTCCGTAGGACTGTTTTGCAATATTTTTTTGCGGTTTTGCGGTTTCATTTTGTAGATCACGCCCACTACAAAGTGATCAAAGACCAGAAATGCAGCAACACAAGCATATTTCAAAACAGCGACGCATTTGCCGGAGCCTAACGCACACCTGAGGATAATGCGCACCACCCGTTTTCGAGCAACCGTTTGGCAATTCAAGGTATATCCGGAGTATAATGCGCAGCCTGGATTTCAGACCATTATCGATCGTAAAGCCAATACCAGTACAGTACAATAGTGCGGCCATTGTCAGAATGCATTACAAGATTACTAAGACCAAGGGTCCATAACCCCCTGAGTGTGCAGCGCCACACAAATCTCTGTCACGACTCGTTTTCAACATTACGTCATTTTCATGCAGCTGCGCGTGCAGGCCGCGACATGTAGCTACATGAAAGTGACGTAATTTGAAAACGAGTCGTGACAAGACCCTATCGCGCGTTGCACACTCTGGGGGTTGTGGACTCTTGCTAAGACGCGAAACAACGACCACCCAACTTGGGAGGCTCATGTAATCAGAGATAAGCAAAAGACGGGAAGTTTCGCGATCACGAAGCAAGACAGACCGGACGACACTATCTCTTGGTACTATACTACATACCAGTTGGGTGGTCGTTGTTTCGCGTTTTCGAAGTGAGCTGTGGCCGTCTTGTGCCGTGGTCCTTCGTTCTTCATCACCATCTTGTCATAGCCAAGATTACTAAGGTGTACATTTGTACAATGCACGTGCTACCGATGGAGTCTCGTACCCATCACACATTTCTGCAGTGTATCAGACGGTAGACACTAGGAATGCACACGTATGACTTTGCGCAGGGTGAGAGGTGGCAAACTTTGCAGCAATTTCATGCATTGCACTACGTTTCAAAGTACACCGTACATGTATTTTCATGTTCAGAGCATGGTGCGCACGTGAGATTTGGGGCCTGAAATAGTATATTGATAACTGTACACTATACTCCGGCAAATACGGTATGTACAAAACTCCAACAGCAGCAACAGCCCCACCACCATCAGCAGCAAAAGCAGCAGCAACAGCAGTAGTAGGCAGCAGCAGCAGCAACAGCAGCAGCAGCAGCAGCAGGAGCGGCAACAACAACTTTCTCTCATTGGCCACAGGCCATCATGAGAATAACAGATTTCAAACCAAACCTTGCATGGCCACTTAGTTTATCTCCGTTCTGGTACGTTATTGTGGGCGGATTGGTGGACATATCAAACTGGGTTTGCTGACGTCCACACGTAGCATGATTAGTCTGACATACCTGAACAGGAAGAGGAAAAGAGGAAGTTTTCAGCTCACGTGACAGTCATTCAGGAAAATATTTCTGTGTTAAAGGTAGGCCATCACCGTAAACTCTCAATGGACGCGTTCGATTACAAACATTTCGGTGAATTCTAGAATTGGTTATTGTGGATGCCCTGTTCGATTATACAAATTCCGTCAATTTTGAAGAGAAGTCGGAATTGCTAGTTCGCCCGCCAGAATTGATACACTCGACATACACGCCATGCTAGGTTAGGCACATCCCTTTCTCAATGTCCAATTTCCGGCATTGCATCTTCAATATACATGTAGAGAATATGGGAGCGGGTGGCAATGGCCCCGGAAAACAAACAATCAATAGACCCAATGCAAGCGTGAACATGCCGGCAGTGTAGTATATTGGACACCCCACAACATTGTGAACGGTTCTTTGACTAGAAGTTGCACCTCCCCCCCCCCCCCCACACACTGTTTTAGGTGTGTTGCAGGGTTCACAATGAAGTAGCTACAGTGGAGGATCAATATGCGATAGTCTCATACATGACTGAGGATGGCAGTAGGTAACAAGGCGGAGAACATGATCAACTATCAAGCAAGGCTTGCATATATCGTAGAGCTTTTTAGGCAGGTCAAAATAGTAGGGGAGGGGGGGGGGGGGGGGGTGGTGGCAGAGGAAACAGGTATCCTGCAACCCATTTTCCATTTTCCAAAATTGTCTTGCCATGCAAAATGCAGTTTACAGGGCCAAACCACTGACTTCATCCCATACAAGTGTCCCATCATGAACTCTCTATGCGTTTTCGTTGAATTGCCGGAAAAAATGACAAAATCGACTTCTGTAAAGCGTGAAATGTTCGCGTCGTTTTTAGTTCGCGTTTTCAGAATCCGGACAGGTTTGCGAGGTTTCAATTTTGCGATTGCAGAATGGCATTCTTGCTAAACCTGTGGCATTCTGGCATTCTTGCTAAACCTTTCATGGATCTCCTTTTCGCGCTGTCTAAATTTCGCGATTTCCACGCGGTCGCGAATTTCGCAGAAATTAGACCATCGCAATAATTTCACGGTTTAGAGTAGTGAGTAGCTCAAACAGAGTAGGGGGTGCTGCGCCCCTCCCCCCCCCCCCCCCACACCCTTGCCTAGAACCCTGCCATAATTGTACACATGAAATCATTGCTAGAATCATCTCACTTACGGCCACATTGTTTGAGCACTTGTTCGTCGTGTAGGCGGTACACGGGTTGAATGAGTACTCGTATATGTTATTCTTTATATTATCAAAGCTGCGCAATCAGTCAGGACAGAAAGCAATGCAGTGAGATTTAAATTAAGTGTGGCCTGATATCGGACATGCCACCCTCTCTAAACAGATGCCGACGGTTCAGTCTCATTGTCACGCAAAGCAAAGGACTTAGACGGAGATCACCAGGAGTTAACTGGAGCAATCATATCGCTGAAATGCAACGTGAAACATTAATGTCTGATTCACAGATACATTATGGTATGTACTGCATTTTCCGGAAATGCCGCACCCAGACATGTTGTCACGAAATACAGACATCCACCCTTTTCATCACCAATCATTTGACCATCATAGTATAACCGGGGGGGGGGGGGGGGGGGGGGGGGGGGAGGGGGGGACCCGCACTGATTTTTTTGGGCTTTTTACTTGTGTTTAAAGTGCGGCTTGTACTCCGGAAAATACTGTACAGAAAACTGTAAGTGTTTCACCTACGCCCCCCCCCCCCCCCCCCCCCTCTCCCTTCTCCCCTTCCCAGGCAGGTTTACAGAATCTATTAGTGAATAGTGTGGTGAGAGAACTGTATACTTGGCCATACACACTTGACCACTGTTCTCCAGACATTCAGCGCAGCAGATGCCGTCAGCGTTCCCCCGGCCACATTGAATTATAAAAGCCAACGTATGTTGGAGGAAAGCAGTGACGAATAGGTGGGGTCAGAGAATCGTAGCATTTACGAGACGACACAGGCGATCTGCCGCTCGATTCAGCGAGTGTTAGCGGCTGTCGTTAGTTGGAGATGGACACGATAACTAATATTCTATTTTTTTTTACTTTCTACCGGCGACCGGAACGTGAGATGATGTGGATTTTGTTCCAGGGTTGCCCGCTACAGTTGCCCTTTGAACAGGGAAAGTTTATACATGTTCGCATTAACATAATACTATAGCATTGCTTGTCTGAGGACCACATGGGCCTCAGACAGCCAGGGAAGTGGAATTTTTGTATGACTGAGCTCACTCTATGCACGACGCTGAGTGTACAGACCTGGCGCCGCAGAAGATCACTGTCTGTGGGAACCTTACAGCTACGGAAAAGGTGAAATGAGTGCGGCCTTACAGTCTATCTACTGTCGTAGACATGGAAATCCGGTCGCACAGCCGTGAGTAAGCAGTACATACATACATGCTAGCTGCAGCCCGCTGGTCGCATCGGATCAAGCGCTGTTCTGTAGAGTCCACGCGCTGAGGGCGCTGGAGCCCGGTCAATCGACTGGATTTTCATGTCCACGACAGTACGATGTGAACTTCATGTTCACGTACATGTTGCACGGCGTCCATGCAGGATTCACTCGTTCATTCCAACTTCGCAGCAGGACCACGAAGCTGTCGAGATGGTGCGGAGGAGCGATCTAGCTGGACGGTACTGTACATCATGTTACTATTGTAGATCAAGCAGGATCCATGTTGGGGATATTATCAGGCAAGTGTGTATGCAATCGTACACCAGAACCCCACAAAAATATTCTCGTTGTCAAAGCGAGCGCAGTAGTAGTATAGTGTCACTTACAATGGTTTAGAACTAGGTCCGTTGTTGTTGCTGATGTCCATGAGGCTGATAAATCCACTCCCATCATCCATGTCGCAAACACATGAGGTGCCCTCACGAACCTTGCAGTTAGCCGCGTTCACCGGATGAATGGCCAGGAGAGGAAGAACTCCGAGAAGCGCCGTGAACAATTTTCTATAACTCATTCTGCAAAGTCGACGGTAGCGGACAGTCATTGCCGTCAAAACAAGCTACCGGTATATTCCTGCCATGGAACACCTGTTGCTCCTACCGCTTCGGTGTGTTCAGATCCGGGCAGCACTTTTCGATACGCTTACACTCCTGTTGTCCTTCATCCCATCTTCAAACTTTCTTCCAGGCACTCAGCTGTTTCGGGAGGCTTTCAAATTTGTCGTCTGAAAAGACTGAATGATTGAACGGGCTGCCCGAAATCTGTCTCCTCGACTCGAGATCGAGATCGACATGTCAACATGGTCAACGCAGCGCTAGCGCTGTGCGACGTGATGACGAGATTTGCTTTCACTCGTGCTAGTACTAGTAGTACTGCATCAGCCAGCACTAGTTGTACTGGTAGGTTTGCAATACCCATGAATGATACCCATGACTCTACTACAACTTACTTACTATGTATTATTATTTTGTTTTGTGGACTCGATCAAGCCACTTTTGTGCGCAAAAAAAAAATAACACGGGTGTGTTGCTCCCTAGATGGGAGCTCCCAGTTTTCTTGCCGACTTGAATTCTCACGTGACTGACTCACGACTGCCATCCAGAATAGGCCTTGACGGATTATGCTAGCATAATTTTTCGCATAATTCCTACCAAAATCGAATAATTGCATAATTCGAGGCAAATTGCACACGAATCGCATAAATTGGAATAATCCGCCTGTTCGCATCAAATTCCATACACATGTACATTATAGCAATAAAAACTGCTTTATGGCAGTTTTCTAAAAAAGGTTATTGTGTTCTAGTCCATGGACCGGACCCCGTCTAAAAAGTAAGAAATTAACGAAATGTAATAGCCGACAATTAAAATTTCACACAAAACCTCACAATAATCACAACACTTGAAATGCTGCTTTCAACACTAAACTTGTACTGCACCAACAATTGGCGACATGCAGTCATGCATGCATAGGAAAGAGGATCACGAGGGGAAAAGGTCTTCTACATGTAGCTTTTCATTCTGTGTGTGATTATTGTGAGGTTTTGTGTAAATTTTAATTGTCGGCTATTACATTTCGTTAATTTCTTACTTTTTAGACGGGGTCCGGTCCATGGACTAGAACACAATAACCTTTTTTAGAAAACTGCCATAAAGCAGTTTTTATTGCTATAATTTCTTTTGTTTTTTTCTGCCACCAATCAATGGAATGCCCTATTATCAATTTGTAAATGATGGCCTTCACATCATATCAATACCGTATTATACGTATTGATGTGCAAGCCTTTTCTTGCAGAAAATGGCACTAGCATAATGCATGTTCTTCTGCGGGGAAACATGTGAGTAGTGGTGGACCGTGGTGATACTTTTTTTATACGGAGGTCATTCTGTGCATGTTGCTGTAGCAGAATTTCATGACTGTCATAAAATTGTCTTGCCTTTCAGATATTGATTTCAGTTTTCCCCACCCTCGATCAGATTTATTTGAGAAATGTAACCAGGTGCGTGTCGCAGATGTTTTTTGTTAATTCTGTGTTTATAATGGTTTATAATCATGGGTTATCGTGATAAGGTCATCCTGCATCATATTGCACTGAAATCGTAATCCTGTTGATGTCGATACAACTTTTGGAAGTAGATTAATGACTACAAACTGTTAGTCCACGATTTTCTAAAACAACACAGCAAAGAAAGAACAATAAACATGTATTAAAATGTAAACAAATACATTGCTCAGTCCGACACCTCGTTCCAACAACTACACTGATCCCGAGGATAAGGGGCATGGCTATGGTTGGAGGTACTGAGAGATAAACAAGGCACTCCATAATAATAAAATCTTACACATCTTTTGGTGAGTAGGAATGATATCCAGTCGAACCTCTTTAGGACGAACACCAAGGGCCCGATGGTATATTTCTGTGAGTTTGTCTTAACCTAATTTATAACCAGTGAATACAATTATTTCTCCAATAGACATACAAATAGATTTCTTCTACAGCGAAAGATTCTAAGCCACACCAACTCATTGACTCGTCTCCTATGAAACAAATGAGTCACTAGAGAGGTTCTGCAAAACGAAAATGCGAACTTTCGTTCTACGTCATGAAGTGCGAAACTTCGCACGAACTTTCGCAACTTTGGACGCGAAACTTGCAGGGAACGCGAAGTGAACAGTCGTACACACTTTTTTGAGATCGGGTCATGGCGTACGTGCACTTGGCCCGCGCAAACTACGAAAATGTGCAGAACGCAAAATTCGTACACACTTTCGCAAGGACTGTCGCGAAACTTCGTTCGAATTTTCGTTTTGCAGAACCTCTCTACTGAACCTTTCTTAAGGCCCTCATCAGACTACGTACATAGAAAATCCAGTACAAAATCAGATAAAACCTAAAAGGCAACATTTTTCCATGCCTGCTTTCAGACTACACATTTTACATGCAATATACAGGCAACCTTTGACCCTACGAAATTGCGCAAGGGGGCTGGGATGTGTGAAAGCAGCGGACAGTCGTACCCGGGTACAAAGTTCGTACAACTGCCTGGTGAAAGTACGATAAATGCAGGAAAGTTGCCTTGTACAAGGGTTGGCACCCTGCCTGAAAGGATTGGGCAGCTTTTTAGGCTTCTCGCCAGATTCTTGTTGTTGTCCTGGAAACTTCTACTTGTATGTAAATGTGACTTATAGGCTGTTTTGTACCAAGTCTGAAGAGGGCCTTAGCAACATGACGGCAACTGAAACAGCAACAGAGAAAGTACGATACATGTACAGCACATTCTTGCAGGTACTACAAACATATTGCAGATCGTAATTCTTGCTTTGGCGGCACGAAACTGTATTTGGGGCAGTGCAATCTCGGCGGTACTCACAAATAATAAATTAAACAGCCCAGACTCGAGTAAACAAATCCAATCATACAAGTACGAGATCTTCACGAGACGAGACTGCACCCATTGGCTTGTTTCGTATGAAGCAAACAAGTTTACCGAACCTCTCCACAATGGAGATTTTCCCAGATACGCGAATATATTTTGCAAACTCGGTCAATGGGTCCTTGAACCTTTCCCTTCAGATTGGGAACTGCCAACGATAGTATGCCACTGACTAGTGCATTATTTGTAACATACCAATGTACAATGAATATGAGTATTTCGACAACACATCTAACATAAGCCTTACCGTCAAGAAGGTGAACTCGCGTTCTTCGCACACTGTAGACAAGGACAAAGAGATAAAAATGGATCTAAATCCGAATATAATCAGCACACGTTTCCGTAAATGAAAGGGTGAGCATAAGCAAATGAATCGAAGGAAACCGGTCAACTCAGAGATCACCTGTCATCGAGTATTCCGTAAAAGGAGGCCTCGGCAGCGGAAAAGCTAATTTAGAAAATAGATCCTGTCAGCTTTTCCATTCTTTATTGCATTCCGCCCAAAATCAGCACACCTTTCGTAAATGAAAGAGTCAACACAAGCAAATGGATCAAAGGGAACTGGTCAACTCACCTGTCATTGAGAAATATTCCGCGAAAGGAGGTCTCAGCAGCGAAGAAACGAAATAAGCCAGGCCAGGAGACGAAATATCCGAAACCGCTCATACTAGAAGCAGTTCCAAAGGAGGAAGTTCCTCGCGCATGCACATCCGAACACGGACTGCACTGCATGCGCATCACAATGTCTGCCGTGCACGTGCACAGCACGCGGCTACCACCCGTTGGTAGATCTAATACCGAGCACCTTACGTAGAGACTTACGTAGCCTAAGTGAAATACCGAGCACCTTACGTAGAAACGTACGTAGCATAGCGGTGTCGTTTTTCTTGCCATGTGAACACAATAATAGAAAAGCTGACAGGATCGCTTTTCTAAATGTTCTACAAGTACAAGTACAAGTAAGTTGATGCACCAGGAAGTCGTAGGTTTACGACTCCCATGATAACAATCAGTGACGGTCGTAGCGAGGTCGAACGGTGCGTTGACCCCGTTGAACTTACTTTTGCTACTACAGTACAGCGCCCTCTACAAAAAAATCCCCTGCTATTTTGCACAGAATCATCATATACATTTACATGTAGCAGCATATGTGAGCATAATGCGGCATAATATGATAACTTGTACCTAAAAGAGAATTGGTGAGCACACATGCTCATTCCCTGGGCACTGCAAATTCACAACTCATTTTATTTCACATAATCATTTTCAACGTTTCGGCAAATTGCCATCATCAGGATACAATATTGTATCCTGATGATGGCAATTTGCCGAAACGTTGAAAATGATTATATGTGAAATGAAATGAGTTGTGAATTTGCAGTGCCCAGGGAATGAGCATGTGTGCTCACCAATTCTCTTCGAGTTATGAAGCTGCAGGATGCCTCACCGCTACTTCGTTTTACCTAAAAAATAGCATAATTCTGCAATTTTTTCAGCAATGCGAAAAGCATAATTTCACGAAAATATTAGCATAATCCGTCAAGGCCTAATCCAGAAGACACGAGAAGGAGGGAAATAGGAGCGAAATAAGAGAGGAATAAGAGCGAAATAGGAGAGAAATAGGAGAGGAAAGGGAGAGAAAGAGGAGAGAAATACGTGAGAAATAGAAGAGGAGTACGACGATTGAGAAGACAGTTGAACATGATAATTTTCAAAGATAACTCAAACGAATTAATTTGGCAATGAAAAAATCTTTCTGCAAAAGAAGTCAACTAATGATTAAAAGAAAATTTAATAATGTTTTCTCTTTTCCATGTTGATCTCTAGAATGCATGGACTCATTGGCATGGGGATACTCATGCATTTTGTTGTACTTATGGCCACTTGCAAGTATGAAAAATGCACAATTTCCCGAACTTTGAGGGTCCATAAGTACAACAATGTGAATGCGTTTCCCGCCTGCCAAAGCCTAATATGCGAGCATAATGTGAGAATCCATGAAAGCATAATTCCGTGATTTCGCGAGCATAATCCGCCGGAGCCTACTGGAGATCCGTTGCTTGCTGGGAATTTAGGCCGAACCCGAAACAACTTGATGTGTATGTCAGATCCGGCATAACCACGGACTTCAAGTAGGTGACTCGGGCCGCCAGGCTCAAGCATCTCCGAGTCCAGCAGAGGGCACCTACTTTGCGGGACACCTTTTCTGTAATGGCTTTCATGTGTTGCGGAAAGTTCAGCCCCTCGTCAATGATGACGACGTGTATTACTCACGTTCCCGTATCCGGTATGTGGGACTAAACCTGCCTATTGTGCAGGAGTGTGCGAATAATGCTCCAAAAGGTGGCAGATTCTGCTCGAAAAGCAGTGAAATTGGCAGAACCATACTAACGTTATAGCGGGCAGTTCCTCGAATTCTGCTCCATTTCTTTATCCACATACCAAACATGCATGAAACTTACCAGAAAAAGTACCGAATTCTGCCAATTTTTCTGCCGGCATTATCCGCATTTGCCTGCTATTGAATATTGTTCTAGTTGATGGACCTGCCAAGAAGGCACTGTTCATTGTGGTGATCCACGCGTTGCTGAAAAGGAAGTAGAGAAACGTGCCAAGTATCAACTCCTTTCTCGCGAAGTCCATCGGCCATTACCCGTGTAACGGAATCTCAGCCATTCCGTTCCCCGGGACGCAGGACACAAAGGACAAGACTGGTTTGTTACATTATGTTATATTTACAAGACGGAAAGGCAAACTGCTCTGACAGAGACGAACAACAAGACTGACAAGAGGACTCTCGACTACAACATCGCGCATGCTCATATCACACATGCACGCGACTAGACGAGACAGTTTGGGGAATGCCATCACACAGGAAAACAACACATCATTTCACAACACCCGCATTTCCCGCTGACCCCTATTGATGATTGGGCTTCGCTTTGCCCCTGAAAGAGGCTTGTTCTCACCCTAATTACACAATGGAGTTGTCTGAGTCTTTTTGTTTTTGTTTGCTTGTCATTGTACTGTGAGTCAGTATCTAATACCAACCCGGTACAGGTACTATCTCACCTCACGTAGTTCCCTCCTGTTCTAGCTTGCCCCGCATGACAAGGGTCATTGCTTACGCAAACCCAGCTAGCACTACGCGGCACCCTGTACACTCATCTACGCTCTCATGAGAACGCACGCATTACGAGTAGTTGAGGCTTCGGGTCCTACTCAACACTTTACGGTTGGTGCTTGCGCGGACACGTTGCCTAAATGCTTATGTAATGTAGACCCGCTCGATTTCAATCGCCATACACAGCGGTCACCTCAGCCACGGTATTCACACACCCACACACGCACACCCCCCCCCCCCACACACACGCACACACACACACACACACACACACACACACACACACACACACACACATCTCCCCCCCCCCCACCCCCACACATCCAAAAGACATTCCTTTCGAAGACCTACTTGTCGGCCAATATAACCCTTGACCCTTCCTCTTCCTCGCTCTTTTCTTGATTGTTATTTATTACTTGTAGTATGACCAAGAGTAGATAGACAAGAGTGTGCAACTCCGGATCTCTCCTGCTCAATCTGCAGCCCACGGCGGAATGTTTTGGTGACGTCACCTTTTTTCAGAGAAATGCGCATTTTGCTGCAGAGCAGTGTGAGAGCATGTGCTGGACACCGACCTCGTGGTGTAAAGTCCGGCCAAGTGCACGAGGGAAAACTTTCCAAAAGGGTCGCAGCGCGTGCGTCGTGGAAAAGATTACGTCAACAAAAAATTCCGCAGTGGGCCAACCCATCCCGAGTTGCACACTCTTGTTTATCTACTCTTGGTATCACCGATGTCTGCATTTAAAAGCGGCTGTTTTCCAGTTTTCCGATGAGAATAGTTTTAGGTCAGAACGGAGCGTTCTACCTCCAAGTGTGTACCGGAGTAAGCTAACTTCTTCGGGAAATCCCTAATGAAATAAGAAATTCAACTCGGCTGGTGAGCCAATTAAATTATGGTGAAAAGGAGAAGGACAACATGTTACGAGTTATGACCAACTGTCCACCAACGTAACTAGATCTTATACAGTCAGGGAGTGCGACAAAATGGCACAAAACTGACAAGGAGTACTGAGACATTCGGCGACCTGACACCTAGCTCCAACACTTCTCCGAGTTAGTCACAACTCGTAACATGTTGTCCTTTTCCTTTTTCACCATAAAATAAGAAATAATAATAACTAAAAAAGAGGACCACACGTTTACAAGTTACTCTATCCGTTTTGTCCAACACTAACGGTTATAAGCAGAAAAGTGTTGAGTCAAAAATGATAATAATAATAATAATAATAATAAAGGTTTGCTCCCCACACCGGAGCTCGCGCTATTCCGCCGACTTTACTTGACACTTGACTGACTCACGACTGCCATCCAGAGCACACGAGAAGTCCATCGAACCTTCGACTCGGCAAACCTGCAAGAAAGCACCACTCCCTGCTCAATACACAGTGTTTCGGGGAATTCACCCCTCATCAGTTGAGCTTGAGTAGGCTGAGGAAGGTTGTGCCTGAAGAGCACCACTTATATAGTGCTCTCCAGGCACAAACATCACCAGGGATACAAACTTACAGAGACGCTCCGCTTCCAGCGCGATAAACACCTCGTGAACACCAGATAGCAGCGTGAGTCAGTGTCGCTCCTGGACGGTGAGACAGACGTCGAGGACCCTCGGTCATTCGCAACGCTGTCACCTCCAAACCAACTAGTCGCAAGCCCGCGCTGGGCACAACAGTACGAAGTAGTGGTTGCGACTTCGGAATAGCGCGAGCTCCGGTGTGGGGAGCAACCTTTCTTACAAATCATCGCCGAAGTCGCAACCACTACTTAATAATAATAATAATAATAATTATGGGTCGCAAATATCCACGCAAACACACATCCAGTCATAATAAGGCACTTGTCATTAGTATCCGAACGTTTTCGGTCCCTTCTCATCAAGGATTATACAGGGAATGGCTCAAGCTGGAAAGACTAAAACTTATATAGCGTAAAGATAATTAGATAACAACACTCGTGACAAGGTGGAAAATTATCAAGTTTAGCACGACACAAAACTCGAAGGAAAATAATAATAGTGACAACAACATAGTGAGCAAATTAAGTTACATTGTTACCACCTCGACGAGGAGTAACACCAAACAATTGTAGCGATAACACATTTTCTTTCTGTACGCAAAGTTCAGGATCTAACTTACGGATATACAAAGCTTCTAACACAGCCAAATGTAACGCACATCTACCACGTGACAATATTGAGAAAACATTATCACTGTACAACTCAGGACAATTGGTACGGGCTGACAGATGTTGCTTGATTGACGAAGTGCGATTCTTAGCTCCATTGGGTGTTGTCTCCTCCAATGTCCCGTCATCTCGCCTCTTCGTGGCATCACCACTATCTGTTTCTTCGCGTTTCCGCGGCCTTCCACGTTTCTTGACACTAACCGTTGGGTGCGCGATACCCGGTGTCCTTTCCGTTACGTCTCCTCCATTACTTTTTATCGTCACGACACTGTTTCAATTACTTCAAACAACGCCTCCCAATCACCCATATTGATCTATTGAATGACGTTCTTGCCCTCCGTGGTCGCCTCAATACAGCTATATTCAGTGTCAGGTTACTCCGTGACTGCCTACACTACTCTGTTGCACCTAAGTATTTGCAAAAACGAGTGCAGAAACTAAAGCTTTATGATTCTATCTCTATCAAGAAAGTACTTTTGCAGGATGATCTTAACAAGGCAAAGAGCCAACTTCACAATGCACGATCGAGGTTTGTGTCTTCGTATCAGAAAGTACGAAGACTTCTCAATACCTACGATTTTGTTAGGTTTTCATGGCTAATATCGCAATGTGACTGTAAACAACGATCTAGGCTCCATGCAAAACACGTTTGGATTGTGTCTGCCTTGAGAAAGGACCGATTCGGCACATGTAGCGACAATTATGATACTATTATTAATCTTGCCGATATCCCTTTGACTCAACTACAAAAGGACGTGCTGTGTGGCGGTTTAGATTTTGGCATTCCTCCTAAACTCCACCGATTGGAGATGTTGGCGGAATTTGAGCTGCTCCAGCAGCAATTGTCCAAGGTACCAGCAAAATCTGACGAAACAGCAGCGGCTTGCCGGGCGTCTCTGGCTGCCGAGGCACACAGGTTTGCGCAGTCCTCTCCTGACACCCGGTCTTTTTCACTCACACGAGAGCACCTCAAAGTCATGAGGGAGCTCCGAACAAATCCGGATATCATTATCTCCCGCCCGGACAAGGGTCGGGCAACGGTTATTATGTCAAGGGAGGACTACCAAACCAAGATGATGGTCATACTAGAGGATAAGACAAAATTCTGCAGACTCGGACCGTGCGATGTATATGACCATACAGAAAACATCGACACTAATTAATAATTTCACGGTTCGCGTGAGACTCGGCCAAAGGCCCAGTTTTCCGCATCCGCAGGAACGCCACCACCCTCTTGGATCAAGGCGCAGATGCAGCTCCTAAGCGGTGGGAGGTGAGTAGATCAGACCCACCACAAAGTGGTCAAAGACCGAAATCCCATTCACTGCATCCATGTTTCCCTCGTGCCAGGCCACGAGTTCCCAATTAACTGTGGGTCGCAGCACGGCTGGAAAAAATCCTTCCGCTTCCAAGCAGGACTTGAACCTGGTACCCTCTGTTTCTCAATCATGGTCTTAGACCATCCCACTATGCCTGCCTGCTTTCGACACTAAACTTAGCAAATACCTATTGTCTCTTTCAAAAACACATCAAATTTCTGATTATGAGTACGACCATCTGGCGCCGACGGGATCAACACGACCACGAATGTACGGGCTCCCAAAAATTCACAAGAAGAACATTCCCTTACGACCAATACTCAGCATGTCTGGGTCACCGCAATTTAAAACATCCAAGTGGCTATGTGCCATGCTACAACCGGTACTCAACCTCTACAATAGCCACTGCGTCAAAGATACTTTCGAGTTTGTAGAAAAGCTAAAGGACGCAAGCTTTGAATCGAGCGGATTCATGTGCTCGTATGACGTGGTGAGCTTATTTACTAACGTGCCACTACGAGAGACCATTGACATCTGCGCAACAACACTGTACCACAATAAGTCCATTACTCCGCCGTCTTTGAACGAAACGGAGTTTGTGAAACTCATGTTAATGGTTACGTCGGGCGTTGAGTTTTCATTTGGCAACGTTATGTATAAACAAATAGATGGCGTTGCCATGGGCTCGCCGCTTGGTCCTGTATTGGCTAATATCTTTGTAGGGTTCTGTGAAGCGTCCATTAGTCCATCATTGTGGCCCTCTATGTACTGTCGTTTTGTAGACGATGTGTACTGTCACGATGAGGATGAGGATGTCTGTGGGACGTTTCTACTAACTCTGAATAGCCTCCACCCGGCGTTGAGATTCACGTCGGAAGCGGAACAAAACGGCAGCTTATCCTTCTTGGATGTACAAATATCACGGAATACTAACACTAAGAGTTTGGACACCACTATCTATAGGAAGCCAACGTTCACCGGCCTCTACATTCCGTGGGGGAGCTATACTCCAACGAAATCGAAGAGACATCTTGTGAAGGCGCTAGTTTATCGTGCACATAGAATATGTTCCCCTCATCTATTGCAGGACGAATTAGACAGACTGACATCAATATTTACGAACAACGGCTATCCAAAGGAATTTCTGGCCATGCTAATCAACGAGAAACCGGTGACAGACAAGCCTATCCAATTTGGACCTGATCGTTGCCCAGTGGTGCTCCGTTTACCCTGGGTTGGCACCGGTTCTGCGCGCGTGGAGAAGGATGTTCGTGGTATCGTAGGTCCATCATATCCGTGCGTCAAGCTGTACGTCATATTTGGGACAGTGCGTGCGTTCAGTGTGAAGAAGGATGTTCTACCTACCCTTAGTAAAAGTAACCTTATCTATTTCTTTCAATGCCGACAATGTGAAGATCGGTATGTAGGTAGAACCCTTCAGCACCTGGGCGCACGCATTCGTCAACATGTGCCGTTAAGTTGTGTTCCGCTTGATGCGCGCGATTGTCGTCCTCGCCGTGGTCGTCCTCCAAAATGTGCTGTCCAGTCCATCGGTGGATCTTCCTCTTCCCGTGAAGATGTGACTGCATGCCCGTCCTCCTCTGCGTGTGTAGGACACGGGCCAGCTGAGAACAGCATAAAAGATGGTGCAAGACCCACACGTAAACCACCGAAACTGACAAAGGATCTTTCGGCGTCGGAAAGGGTGACGAGAAGCCAAGTGAAAATACGGACTGATGAGGACGAACGTACAACGACAACGGAAGTGACAACAACAGTCAATATTCGAAAACGTGGTAGACCGCGAAAACTAACCTCAATATCGGACACCGGACAAGCTGAAGTAAGAAGCTCAATAGAAATCCGCAATGGAGGAGACGTAACGGAAAGGACACCGGGTATCGCGCACCCAACGGTTAGTGTCAAGAAACGTGGAAGGCCGCGGAAACGCGAAGAGACAGATAGTGGTGATGCCACGAAGAGGCGAGATGACGGGACATTGGAGGAGACAACACCCAATGGAGCTAAGAATCGCACTTCGTCAATCAAGCAACATCTGTCAGCCCGTACCAATTGTCGTGAGTTGTACAGTGATAATGTTTTCTCAATATTGTCACGTGGTAGATGTGCGTTACATTTGGCTGTGTTAGAAGCTTTGTATATCCGTAAGTTAGATCCTGAACTTTGCGTACAGAAAGGAAATGTGTTTTCGCTACAATTGTTTGGTGTTACTCCTCGTCGAGGTGGTAACAATGTAACTTAATTTGCTCACTGTGTTGTTGTCACTATTATTATTTTCCTTCGAGTTTTGTGTCGTGCTAAACTTGATAATTTTCCACCTTGTCACGAGTGTTGTTATCTAATTATCTTTACGCTATATAAGTTTTAGTCTTTCCAGCTTGAGCCATTCCCTGTATAATCCTTGATGAGAAGGGACCGAAAACGTTCGGATACTTATGACAAGTGCCTTATTATGACTGGATGTGTGTTTGCGTGGATATTTGCGACCCATAACTTACCTTCGTTTTAAAGTATTATCCGCCTCCGACCTCTTTTAAAAAAAAAAAAAAAAATAATAATAATAATAATAATAATACACAAGAGAGAGATTGGAAGCTTTGTTGCAACTCTGAGTTCAACGTTTTGCTACCATCAAACAATAGGAGGACAGAGGAAGTGTTTTTACTCAGAGTTTCACGCACTAAGCGATCATCAGAAAACAGACAGCCTGGAACCTCTCTGTTTTATTGCTACCATCATCAGGCAACTGATGGATCCAAAACGGGCAGCCAGAATATGAGGGCGAGCAAGGTGGGAAATTCTGGGGGGTATCAGGCCTTTCTGTTAGGCAGTACCGTCAACTAGGATGAACTCATCTGCTTCACTACTCTCTCTCTCTCTCTCTCTCTCTCTCTCTCTCTCTCTCTCTCTCTCTCTCTCACACACACTCACTCCTTTCTTCTCGGTTGCCGTGCTTGTGACTTTTTTTGCCCCTGCTGCCGTGCTCATATTATATATATTTTGCTTTTCTCTTATTATCAGTGGGACCATTGTCATTAGATTGGCATCAACACCAAGCAACGTCACCTCACAATTAACTAGACCACCAGAAAAACAACCGGACAAGACACCTACTGGCGTGGCAGTGACAGGAACCGCATCAACCAGAAGAATGACAAGATCGGCAACGGCGGCGATGGCAGCGACTAAAGTACAGACAGAGGCAACGGCTAGGGTCCACTCGACTAGCCATGTGAAATCGGATGTGTCCACCGCACATGCTGATTGTTCTGATGTTAGTTCTGATAAGTATGAGTCGTCCATTGCTAGTCATTTGTTTGAGCATCTTGATTGTCGTGCTGTGTATTCAGATGATTGTTTTTCGATTGTGTCACGTGTACGCAGTGCTAGATTGCTGAATGTTTTGAAAGCTGTATACATCCACACAAGGAAACCCAACCTTTGCAAGCAGAAACAAATCAAATTCACACTTAGGCTGTTAGGTAGGTCGTCAAAACCTCGTTAGTTACATGCATGTCCAGTGGCTGTCTCTTGTTGTCGCACTACATGTCACGCTTATTGAGTTTTCTCGCATTTGCACCTTTGTGTCATTATTGCAATTTTCGCTGTTTACTTTAGCTATCTTCTTTCTTTCTTTCTTTTGCGCTGTTTTACCACCTTCTTACTGTATTTAATCCACTGTTCCTGTTCCTTTTCCCTTGCCTGTATTTCACCTGATGAGAAGGCTTGAAAGTATACTTGTGAAGACAAAAACTTTCAAGATGTTTGTAATGAGCCTGAAGTGTGTCCTTTTATGAGTAATATGTATTTTTCCTTGCCCTTTAGATTGTTTTTGCATCGTATCCATCACTTACATTGTTTAATAAAGTAATCCAAATGTCGCTTCAAGTCGTTCTACTTATTGCCATATTCAAATTGTTGTCTCCGAGTCCAATATTTAAATAATAATAATTTCGAAAGAAAAGGTGTCAGCACCGACGCAATCCACACAGTCAAGTAAGCCAATTTAGTAACCGAACGTTTTCGTTCCCTTCTCATCATGGGTAAATACAGGGAATAATGGAAAAATGTCAAATACAGCAACTTATAAAGCTAGAGCAAAAGAATGGATTGAGAACCTCCACCTATACGTGAGGAAAAAATAAAATTCAGCTCAACAGGTCAACAACAGGGTGAAGATGAGGAAAATCAAGAAATGACTAAAACATAATGAACACATCAATGAGAAGAAGTATTCCTGAAACTTTCACGAGGATAAGCGCCAAACAACTGAAGTGACAAAACAGGTTCCTTTTGAACACATAGGTCGGGGACAATTTGCGGTTATATCACGCTTCCAAAACAGACAAATGCAATACAAATCTGCCACGAGCCAAAACTGCGAAAACAATCATCTCTGTAAAACTCCCGACAACTATCACTAACAGACAGATGACTCTTGATAGCCGATTGCTGATTGTTGGAATTTCGCGTCTTTTTCGTCTACTTCAATGTCGCAGCTCTTGACCCGTCCCTTCCACTAGGCAGTCGCCTTGTCGCCACTTCCGATGCTGCAGGTCCAGACTCGTCCCTTCCACCACACCGCTTGGTCACACGTTCAGTGTCTGACTCTTCCGTTGTCTTGATCAATGGCTTTCGTGGTGGTTTTCCACGCTTCCTCCCACTTACGCTCGTTGTCACTTCCACTACCGTCGCCTGCTCGTCTCCTCCAGTACGCATCCTCACAGTGACTCTTCGACTAGGTGTCCCTGGCATTGTATTTTTGGTGTGCTGGTAGTTCGAGTGGCGGAATGGGTTCAGCGTCCACAGCACTGTACAAAGGCACGTTTTTATCAAAATCTAAATATTTGCCGGGTTGGAAGGTGGGAAACTGTACAAACGCATTGCTCATCTGTTGGCTGAGAAGAGGGGTGAGCACTACTCTCACGTTATGGCATTTGTTAGATGCAGGATTTCTTTCAGCCTTCTGAAATCATGTATCATGTGCATTCTCGTTTGTAGGCGTATAAATATTAGTTTGAAATTTGCACCCTCCTGCGGAGCCCACGCTGCTTTGGCAGTGGCGGAGGCTCACTTGCCGAGGTAACCGTCGGAGACCATCATGAACAATGGACTGACTAATTATTCACTTGTCCTGTCTTTCTAAATAACATGTTATTGCACATGTTCTTGGTTTAATTTTTGGCCTCTTTCGTGCTATCATAAAAAGAAAAAAGAAAAAAACTACCGTATTTTTCGGAGTATAGTGCGCACCTTTGTATAACGCGCACCCCCAATCTTCATTGGGGGTGCGCAATTCAATCTGCATTGAAGTACATGCATTTCATATTCGGAGCATAGTGCGCATCTGCGATTTAGGACCTATAATGACACATCTAAAGTGCTCACTATACTCCGAAAAATACGGTGGTAGTTCCCACACTGTGACCGCGGCCTAAGAGTCCCAGGTGATTGTGATACTACCGGCCCCACACTGAGAATCGCGACGACCAGTGCGACTGTATCCTAGCTTGCCACTCTGGCGGAGCTGTCTGGGTATAGAAGTCGACGTGGCAAGCTTGTTCCTTTCAGTTGCAGCTGACGAAGAGTCAAGAAGAAGACAAACAAATCACTACCGTGTGAAGTCAGGCGCAATTCAAGGTAAGAATGCCAAACGTCATGCTTTGAACGTCTCCGTGTGCAATGCTGTACTGCCTGCTAGCGCTTGCTTGTCTCCAGGCGCTCACAATGTCGATGCTTCAACTAACTCAGTTTGATCTTTGACTGTTAATATCACCTAAGTCCTTGCATTTATGTATTTTGCTGGCTCATTTTAGAGCAGTTGTCAATACGGAGGAAGTGCTTGCTCCATACTTCTCGCTTTTCTTCTCTCATACAGTTCAAACAAGTGTCCAGTTCTCAGGGAAATTGTCCAAGGGTGAAGCCAACGAACCAAAAGGTAAGCGGTCTCTGTGTTAAGTTCAACTCGGATGGTGAGTCAATTAAATTATGGTGAAATAGGAGAAGGACAAAATGTTACCAGTTATGTCTAACTGTCCACCAACGTAGCCAGATCGTATACAGTCAGGCTCTGATAACGTAGCTGGTCCGTAAGTGGATTGGGGTACAAATTTATGACTCTCTCGCCCAGGTCGATCTGGTCGTACCCTGCCGCATTGTAAGTCGCCAAGGTCAGCTACGTTTATTTGAAAACTCAGTATGGCGGAACACAGATGCGCATGCAGTTTACGTAAAACTTTCCGTTGATCGACTACGTTTTTTACTAACGTAATTACGTTAGGCGGAACCTCTCAACTAGTAAGACTTTAGACGTACCGGCCTTACTACAACTCGACGACGCAAAGCAACAGACCACCCAACTTGGGAGGCTCAAGTTGGGTGGTCTGTTGCTTTGCGTCGTCGAGTTGTAGTAAGGCCGGTACATGTAATAATGAATAGTCTTACTAATTTCGTCATCATCCTGTAACTTTCGGCATTCTTCGTTGCCGTGATGCGAGCTCGTGCTCTTCTTCGTTGCGCTTTCCTTCCCCTCTTGGACCTTTCCGAACCTGAGCCTTTCAAGTTGGAAGGTTGTTGGTTTGCGCCTTGGAGAAGTGTTGGAGCTAGGTGTCAGGTCGCCGAATGTCTCAGTACTCCTTGTCAGTTTTGTGCCATTTTGTCGCACTCGCTGACTGTATAAGATCTGGTTACGTTGGTGGCCAGTTTGTCATAACTGGTAACATTTTGTCCTTCTCCGGTTTCTGTTTTGATGGAGTTGCTCGTACAATTGTCCACTGCACGGGAATGCGACCAGATGGTGGAAGATGATACTGATAGCTTTCCCAATAGTCTCGCTCCGGCGCTTCTCATTTATTAAATTGTATATTAATGATGCTGTAGCTGTGTTCACTGCAGGCTGCTGCCACTGGAAACATGGCAAGTGAAGGTGCCGCGACTTAAAAAATTGTTTGCCCCCACTCGGCCAAGTAAATACGCTTTGTCAAGAAGCTGTGACGTCAGCCGTCGAAGTCTGACGTCACAGCTTCTTGACAATAGGCCGTCCAAGTCTGACGTCACACCTTCTTGACAATAGGCCGTCCAAGTCTGACGTCACAGGTTCTTGACCGTCCAAGTCTGACGTCACAGGTTCTTGACAACGTGTATTTACATTGTACTTGGCCGCGAGTACGAGTGGGGACAAACAAAAGTCGCGGCACCTGCAGCTGTCGCGTTTCCAGTGGCAGCATGCAGCAAGCAGTGAACACAGCTACAGCATCATTTTGACTGAGGAGCGCAGAAGCGAGAAAAATTTCAAATAAACTGCTACTTGTCGCAGATTAGTAGTTTTCGCGTTGTAGAGAAGGGAAGCCATAGCTGATTTCCGCTTGACCACTGCTGTGCCTGTACTGCCGTTTGGCTTTACATGTACTTCACCGGCCAAGAAGCAATGATGGCTATATCTGTTATTTCTATCGCAGCGATCGCTGATTTCGTTTAGTTCTGAGATCAACCAACTCTGGGCTGAGCTCGTTTCCTTGTCCAGCGGCAAGCGAAAATCAGAACTCCTATCTCTCAGGTGCTGGTGAACACTCAGCAGGAAAACCACTGAGAGAGAAGGAGAAACAACATTAATTTTAAAGTCGCGATCTGCACCAGCGCGCCCCAGTCAAAGTGATGCCGTGACCGTTGGAAAAACGACAAGTGCAGGTGACACGATTTTTTTGTCACCACTTGGCCTTGTCACTGCGTATCTAATATTGACTGAGTACGAGGTCAATATAGGAAATAAAAGCCGAATAAAAGACCTCGGCGAAGCCGAGGTCTTTTACGAGGTTTTTATTTCCTATCTCTTTGTCTGTCAAATCCTATAATTATATAGGATTTTTCCCAATTTTTGGGAAAGAGTAGATCATACCTTACAAAGTAAAGTTCTTTCTTCAAAAACCTGTTGGAGTCTGCATTCCGTGTTTATCAGAGATGATGCCTGCCAAGTTTCACCAGCACAAGGGGTTTACCTTTTCTGTAACAGGCCTTCCCGTGCAAGAGTGTCCAGAATTTTCAAAATCCTATATTATAGGATTTGGCCTCTCCAAAAATTGGTTTTGTTCTTCCCAGTTTCCCCTGCCAATAAAAAGCATAGTTGGCACTATCCAAGCCTGGATATTGCCCATATGGAGCTAACAAAAACATTCTATGCATCTAAGGCTAAAGAAGAATCACCTCCTAGGCTAGTACCAAAAGAGTATTCCACTATTAATATGTGTACATACTTGAACACGACTGATTTAGTAAATGCCCCAAACATGTAGTGTCTTTAGTTCGTAATGATCTGCGAGCACTTTACAACACTCCTTCAATGCTAGGATGGTGCTAATATTCATCTATTCCACTCCTTGTCTATTTCTACCACTTGTAATTGCAATGCATCAATCAATAATTGCACACAGATACCTTTGCTGGGGGTCTTAGCCAGTGAGTAACCTCTATTCATTCATTTTAAATAAAGAGAGGCATTGTGGGAAAGATCAAAATGCATCTTCAATAACATTCCTTCACACATCGACCAATTTCGAGGCGGCAAATGCGTCTTGAAGTCTAATCCTATATATGGGATAAACTGGTGAAAGACAAAGAGATACTAACCAAGTACGAAGTTAATATTAGATTTATCACGACAAACAGTCCGTATTTCTAATTCCAGAACGATAACCTCATGAATCCTGGTTTCATGATTGCACAACCGTTGCACCATCACCTACGCATGCAGGGACCATGCTGCACTGCATAGTTTAGGCACCGTTCAACTGCGCAACCCCTAAGCAGTCAAATATAAGCAGTCAATATAGCCCTAAGGAGTGAAATATGCAGGAATTTTGACTGCTTAGGTATAGCGAAAATCAATGGGAGTCAATACTAAGAGAGTGATAAGTGTAACTACGAGTTTTCAGGCAGTGTGACGTAAGCACTTCGACAGCCACTTCTATTCTCACAGCTACATGTACATGTACATGTAACTATTCATGTCCCACACTGACTCACGCTGTTGCCTGGTGCTCACGAGGTGTTTTTCATGGAGGCAGCGCAGTGCAGTGCAGTGCAGTGCAGTGGAGTGCAGTGGAGTGCAGTGGAGTGGAGTGCAGTGCAGTGCAGTGGAGTGGAGTGCAGTGGAGTGGAGTGGAGTGGAGTGGAGTGGAGTGCAGTGGAGTGGAGTGCAGTGCAGTGCAGTGCAGTGCAGTGGAGTGCAGTGGAGTGGAGTGGAGTGCAGTGCAGTGCAGTGCTGTGGAGTGGAGTGCAGTGCAGTGGAGTGCAGTGGAGTGCAGTGCAGTGCAGTGCAGTGCAGTGCAGTGGAGTGCAGTGGAGTGGAGTGCAGTGGAGTGCAGTGGAGTGGAGTGGAGTGGAGTGGAGTGCAGTGGAGCGTCACTTCAAGTATACCTATAGTGCGTTTCAAAAGTACAGACCTCTTGACGTTTTCAAATAATTCAATGTTGGATTGAGATTTTTGAAAAAATTTAATGTCTTCGGGACTTTGCTAACGTTAGGACAATTAATTTTTCGCAATTTTCTCATATGAGTTTTGAAACGATGGTACAATTTTCATTTTTGGCGGGAAATACATGTATATCGCATTCAGAATCAAATTGGATACTGAAGGAATTGAGAAATTTTGATTACTTGCTAGTTATCATCAATATAACCTGACTTATGGTTAGGCCTTGACGGATTATGCTAATATTTTTGTGAAATTATGCTTTTCGCATTGCTGAAAAAATGGCAGAATTATGCTATTTATATGCTTAAAGTTATCATATTATGCCTCACCATGCTCACATATGCTGCTAATGTACATGTATAATATGATGGTTCCGTGCAAAATAACAGGGGAATGTTTTGTAGAGGGCGTTGTACTGTAGTAGCAAAAGTTCAACGGGGTCAACGCACCGTCCGACCTAGCTACGACCGTCACTGATTGTAGTGGACTGGACATGTTATCAAGGGAGTCGACGAGTCGTAAACCTACGACTTACTGGTGCATCTACATGTACTTGTACTTGTAGAACATGTACAACTGTACGGAATTTGATGCGAACAGTCGGATTATTCCAAATTATGCGATTCGTATGCAATTTGCCTCGAATTATGCGATTATTCGATTTTGGTAGGAATTATGCGAAAAATTATGCTAGCATAATCCGTCAAGGCCTACTTATGGTCCCATAATCTTTTATTACCATTAGTACAGGTAGATTAGTGTTCTCAATAGCTTTTTGTCTTATTACATGTACATGTACCTGGTAGTGGTAGCTCAGCAGAGAAGGTGACCACATTTGATTTTCACGGTCGGTTCGGAAAAGTCCTCCAAACAACGATTGCTGCAGAACATATGATCTGTCTGCCACAGGTATGGAAAGCAATTCCAAAGGATCTTTAGCATGCAGAGTCATGAACGTAGAAGTATATTACACAGCTGAAGCGGCATCGATAAAATACAATTAATAATTTGACAAGGTCAAGAGAACAACTAACAAAACACAGTATCCGCTCCATTTTGATCATTACAAGTGCACGGGGCAATATGAGACGATTGCCGAACTATACAGTACTGTTACACCACCACAATATCATCATCATACGTATAGATTATAGACCGGTTAGGAGGTCTATACAGGATATATAGACCGAGTAAAAGACCGAGGATCCCCGAGGTCTTTTACTCGGTCTACATGTATATATCCTGTATTCACCAACTATGAGGTCTATAATCTATTTATCGTGTTCTCCACGCAATAGTTTCTCTTCATATACGACATATCCTTGTAATTCTAGTATTAAACTATAGCCTATACCGCATTGTACTGCATTGAAAGTCAAGATCATTGTTTAAACTAGGTTCAGCATCGGTAGCACAGTGGCTGGGCGGTAAGGAAGAGTGACTGAGATTCACAAGGTTGTGTGTTCAAATCCCATCTTGTGTATTTCTCTGCTTTCTTCAAAATTTCTTTTTCTAAGGCCCCGGTCACACCGAAACAAGCCACTTTGGGCTTGTTATCGCTGGCGCTCAGCTGGCTGGCGTGGTCCCTGTGACGCGGTCACACCAGACCTTGAGTGCAAAGCTTGAATGGCTTGTTTTTCTTACCCGCCAAATTTTGAATATCTCGAAACACACCAATGTTTGCAAGAAACAGGAAAGCAGAACGTTCGCGATCTAAAACTGTACTTGTTCTAGTGTTCAGTTTTGATGAAGAAGCAAAGGAAGCCCGGATTCTGAATTGCGAAGTCGTGCTCTTTTTATTTGTTCGGTGTCCATGGACGCCATGGTTCGGGTGGTGTTTCCTGATGTCGAGCTTTCTGCCCCGCCGGTTGCCGTTCTTCAACTCAGTTGCAATCCACTCTCTTCTTCGTACCCGGCTTTCTCAGTCATGAATTCGGTCGTGAGTGTGGTGCCTTGTCTTGGCCTCAAACCACAGCTCCAACAATCTACGCAGCAGTCTAGAGGCACAGCGGCAGAAATCGATGGTCGTCGGACAAAATCCAAATCAAACGGTTCCACGGACACAAGAATGAACATCAATATCATTTCATCATGTCAACTAGCTACATGGTGTGCTCCAAGCGCACTCAAATAATTTTTAGAATTTCGGCTTTCAGCCGCTTGTACAAGCTGTGGCTGAAACAAGCCGGAAAAAAACGGCTGAGAGTCAGCCACGGCTGAAAGTCGCTTGTAGGACATTTTTCAGCCATTTCCATGGTAATTGTGACGTAAACAAGCGCTTTTTTCGGCTGAACGGCTGAATCGAGCTCGGTGTGACCGCGGCCTAAGTTGGAGAGAAAATTTCTAAGTCCAAGAAGTTCTAAGGAGTCAAATATAAGTAGTCAAATATATCGTGTATTTGACTAAGGCCACACCAAGTTATTTCTATGTTTCGCGTCACCCGGCCGCGTACCTTTTCGAATCCTTGACAAGAAAAAAAAGAACCTAGACGAGCCATTAATCGATGGATGTTCTGACGAACATTCTCTAGCCAGTATGGCAGATCAGAGGTTATCAGCTTCTCGATAATCTTGCATTCCAGGCAATGGTACGTAGAAGGTGCGAGAGATGAAAATTTCTATTTTTCCAAGCCGTGCGGTAGGCCTAGGGCCTGCTCACCAAGCCGAGCAGAGATTCCAGGTGTCAAGGACTTCGAGATTTTCCACGATTGTGATAGAGCGGGATCCCACTCGACTCATATCAAAATGCAGGAGGAGCCATCCATGAAATCTCTGTATCGCTCCAGCCCAGTCTGCCAGCTGTCCTGTGACGACTTGTTGTCGTTTTGGATAGAAGTGACAGTTTAGTAGGGGTATTCTGTGTGCAACATGGCTCAGTACACATAGAATGGAGTTTTGTTTTTTCTTCTGTTTTTTGTTTTTTTTCCGCCCGCCCGCGTGCCTTTTCCAGAAAATATCCGACGCGAAACATAGAATTAACTTGGTGTGGCCTAAAGGGTCGTCCACAAATATCGATGTTTTTTTTAGAGAAGATATTCGTTCGTTTTGGGGGGAGGGGGTTTGGGCCCTGTTCGTCTCGTCTTTGCAGAAAAAAATATCGAACTCTATCTATGGACGGGCGCTGTTCGAACATGTAGCTTTTCTTGTGCACGGGACAGGCCATGGCAAGCAAGGTTGTAGGTCAAGATTGGTAGAACGAAAGTGTTGTATAAACGAATTTTAATGGGTGTAGAAAGCAGGTTGTGTTTGAACCATAACTTCAGAGTGTCTCCAAATGCTCTTGCAGCCAAGCCAATACGGCGCGTTACGTCCTCCCCGGAGCCGTACAGTGAGCCGAGTGTCTTCACCTGTCGCCAAGCTTCTTTACCAGTGCCGACATTTCTAGATGTTGTAGATATGGCATCTCCCAAAGTGGGTTCCAGGTAAATACGGATCCATTCAGTCTTACTGGTATTGACGGTAAGACCCCATTCGGAGAAGACGCCTGCGATGACGGGTAGGGCGCTGGTAAGGAATGATTTTGATGTGGAGATGAATTCTACGTCATCGGCGTAAGCTGTTTCTTCAGGTAGAATGGTGTCTGCTGATGGTCGGGCTGGCAGTCGGTCACGTACCATTCGTAGGGCTGCTTCCAAATAAACCGTGAACAGTACCGGTGACAATCCATCGCCCTGGGGGACCCCCGAGCTGTCGCACCTTTTGAGAAAATGTGATAAACAACTGATAACACAGTATACAAGATCAGAAAATCACGTAACAATGCGAGACTCAGCCACCACGACGGAACTATCCACAAAACGTTGGACGGGGAAACCGCGACGAGAACGAGCACCATGGATACAAAGAAGTATAGAATCAAGCATGGAAGGAAGGGCTTGGTGGAAAATTCATGCCCGACTGTACGCTCGAGGGCTTGCCCGAGAGAGTACACACAAGGGCATGGAGTGCCCGAGTGCGTATGCCCGAGGGCTACGCACGAGGGTACGCATTTTCCATCAAGACCTTCCTACCATGCTTGTGAGATGAAACTAACGGTTACTCAGCTTGTAACGGTTACTCAGCTTGTGAGTTTCAGCTCCGTACGCTCGAGGGCTTGCCCGAGAGCGTACGGAGCTGAAACTTCACCTTGCTCGAGATGAAACTAACGGTTACTCAGCTTGTGAGTTTCAGCTCCGTACGCTCGAGGGCTTGCCCGAGAGCGTACGGAGCTGAAACTTCACCTTGCTCGAGATGAAACTAACGGTTACTCAGCTTGTGCTCCGTACGCTCGAGGGCTTGCCCGAGAGCGTACGGAGCTGAAACTTCACCTTGCTCGAGATGAAACTAACGGTTACTCAGCTTGTGAGTTTCAGCTCCGTACGCTCGAGGGCTTGCCCGAGAGCGTACGGAGCTGAAACTTCACCTTGCTCGAGATGAAACTAACGGTTACTCAGCTTGTGAGTTTCAGCTCCGTACGCTCGAGGGCTTGCCCGAGAGCGTACGGAGCTGAAACTTCACCTTGCTCGAGATGAAACTAACGGTTACTCAGCTTGTGCTCCGTACGCTCGAGGGCTTGCCGGAGAGCGTACGGAGCTGAAACTTCACCTTGCTCGAGATGAAACTAACGGTTACTCAGCTTGTGAGTTTCAGCTCTGTACGCTCGAGGGCTTGCCCGAGAGCGTACGGAGCTGAAACTTCACCTTGCTCGAGATGAAACTAACGGTTACTCAGCTTGTGCTCCGTACGCTCGAGGGCTTGCCCGAGAGCGTACGGAGCTGAAACTTCACCTTGCTCGAGATGAAACTAACGGTTACTCAGCTTGTGCTCCGTACGCTCGAGGGCTTGCCCGAGAGCGTACGGAGCTGAAACTTCACCTTGCTCGAGATGAAACTAACGGTTACTCAGCTTGTAACCGTTACTCAGCTTGTGAGTTTCAGCTCCGTACGCACGAGGGCTTGACCTACTCAGTTCGCCTACCGAAAGCTTCACTCCACAGAAGATGCCTTAACGTATGCTGTTGATCGATGGCAAATGGCACGGGCAGAGCGCAAGTATACCGGCATCGTGTTTGTCGACATTTCAAAGGCCTTTGACCGCGTCAGGCATGAGCGACTCGTTACTGAACTGTTTAAGCTAGGCATCTCGGGAACTGCACTCAACTGGTTCTGCAGTTACCTGTCTGGCCGGACACAGCAGATCAAATTGCAGGATCAGTTGTCAGGGACTGTTCCTTGCTCTCGCGGTGTTCCGCAGGGCAGTGTCTTAGTCCCACTCCTGTTTGTAATTTACACTGCTGACGTCAAGTCAACGATGCCTCCGGATGTGGCAGATCAGGAATTAGCTGATGACATCGCTCTCGATTGCTCCAACGCGTGTCCCAAGCAAGTCTGCGAGTCTCTGTGGTCTGCAGTGACCAACCTCGCCAAGTGGCTAGATGACATCGGCCTACTTCTGAATGCCAAGAAAACCCAAGTTCTGTTTGTAAAGCCAAGAGGCGGTGCTGATGTTCAAGAACATGTACGTTGTCGAGGACAACCCCTGGAAGCAACAACATCTGCGAAATACCTGGGTGTTGTAATCGACAATGACCTCTCCTGGCAGCCACATATCAGCCATGCAACACGCAAGATCGGGCCAGTAATTGGACAGCTATGGCGACACGGCAGGTCCCTGAGCCTAAGAGCACGCCAAGTCTGGTATGTCAGCATGATACAGGCTCATCTGTCCTATGGATCCAACTGTTTCTTCTCCAGTCTTTCCAAGCAGCTCCTGGATAAACTCCACCGCCTGTCAAAATCCGGTGTCAGAGCGACCCTGCAGCAAAGGACTCTGGTCCCGACTGCCCCCCTTCTTGAGCTACTGGTTGTGCCAAGCTTGCCACAGCTTCTCTTCCAGAAGCTTGCCATCTTCGTTTTCAAATGTTTAAATGACCAGACAAGTCCCCTGGTAAAGAATCTGTTCGTGCCGATCAACGACCCTGCCGCACCTCAGCTGAGGACGACACGGGGTCAAGTGTCAAGCCTGCTGAGAGTTCCATTCCTCCCTGGTCCTGCTGGACGTCGTTCAATTCAGTTTGTTAGCAGCATTCTGTGGAATGCTCTCCCAGTTGCAGTCCGTACGGAAGGTGATTGGCAGACATTTAAAGCTCTAGCCACGGGTCTCGACTTGCCCAGCCTTTACCCATATTTTAACATTCTGTGTACCTAACTTCATGTCGAAATCCATTTTAACAATCCGCATATCTCTCCTCCCCCCCCTCTCTCTCTGTGTCTCTGACACACACACACACTCTTTCTCTCTCTCTCTCTCTCTCTCTCTCTCTCTCTCTCTCTCTCTCTCTCTCTCTCTCTCTCTCTCTCTCTCTCTCTCTCTCTCTCTCTCTCTCTCTCTCTCTCTCTCTCTCTCTCTCTCTCTCTCTCTCTCTCTCTCTCTATCTATCTATCTATCTATCTATCTATCTATCTATCTCTCTCTGTTGTTGTTATTGTTGTTGTTGTTGTTGTTGTTGTTGTTGTTGTTGTTGTTGTTGTTGTTGTTGTTGTTGTTGTTGTTGTTGTTGTTGTTGTTGTTGTTGTTGTTGTTGTTGTTGTTGCTGCTGCTGCTGTCGTTGTTGTTGCTGTTGGTCATTTTGTGACAGCTTGTACAATTCCCTGTCCAGGTAGTAAAGCCGTCTCTCTCTCTCTCTCTCTCTTTCTCTCTCTCTCTCTCTCTCTCCCTTTCTCTCTCTCTCTTTCTCTCTCTCTCTCTCTCTCTCTCCCTCTCTCTCTCTCTCTCTTTCTCTCTCTCTCTCTCTCTCTCTCTCTCTCTCTCTCTCTCTCTCTCTCTCTCTCTCTCTCTCTCTCTCTCTCTCTCTCTCTCTCTCTCTCTCTCTCTCTCTCTCTCTCTCTCTCTCTCTCTCTCTCTCTCTCTCTCTCTCTCTCTCTCTCTCTCTCTCTCTCTTGTTGTTGTTGCTGCTGCTGTGGTGTTGCCGTTGCTGTTGTTGTTGGTCTGTTGTTGTTGTCGCTGTCGTTGTTGCCGTTGCTGTTGTTGTTGGTCATTTTGTAAGAGCTTGGACAGTTCACTTGTCCAGGCAATAAAGCAGTCTCTCTCTCTATCTATCTCTCTCTCTCTCTCTCTCTATCTATCTATCTCTATCTCGAATCTATCTCTCCTCTCTCATCATGCATGCGTCACACTCTCATGGAAATTGTTTCATTATTTTTATTTTATAAGATTGCATGCTTCACACTCTCATGTAATATTTCTTTCCTTTCTTCGTCTTTTTGTGAGAGCTTGGACAATCCACTTGTCCAGGCAAGACGGCAGCAATGCCAGTTCATTCTGGCGAAGAAAAATAAAATATACCAACCAACCAACCAACCTTGCTCGACATGAAACTAACGGTTACTCAGCTTGTAACCGTTACTCAGCTTGTGAATTTCAGCTCCGTACGCTCGAGGACTTGCCCGAGAGCGTACGGAGCTGAAACTTCACCTTGCTCGAGATGAAACTAACGGTTACTCAGCTTGTGAGTTTCAGCTCCGTACGCTCGAGGCCTTGCCCAAGAGCGTACGGAGCTGAAACCTCACCTTGCTCGAGATGAAAATAACGGTTACTTCAGAAAGAAACTTCACCTTGCTCGAGATGAAACTAACGGTTACTTCAGAACGAGACTTCACCTTGCTTCAGCTGAATTACTTCACCTTGCTTGACATGAAACTTTAGAACGAAACTTCAGCCGTACCGTGCGCTCGAGGGCTTGCCCGAGAGCGCACGGAGCTGGAACTTCAGCTTGTGAGTTTCAGTTCCCAAGCCCTTGAGCGTACGGAGCTGAAACTCCAGAACGAAACTTCAAACATATCACGTGCTTGTTGCCATCCGACGGCCAATCAGCATCGACTTGTACCAGGGCAGAAATTGTGTGTATTGCCTGGACTACGGCATGGCAATGCCCTGCTAGCATGCTACGGAGTACGGTGACATCCAATGCCCTGCATGCATGCTAATTGCTATGCAAATGCCAGGCTATGGTGCCATCTATCAGCGTAGCTCGGCAAGGGTCTGTGGCACTGGCAGTTTTTCGTTGTCAGCTCAGTTCGCATGTACATTCGACTGTGAACTGACGTTACTTGCTCTGGTAAGCGAAATAAAAGAGCATGCACCTATCTATCTGCTCTGAACTTAGCAAGCCAAAATAAGTAAAGTGGCAATCACCGGGGTCAGTTTTCCATGTTCGGATTCCAGCTGTTCCAGCTCCGTGCGCTCTCGGGCAAGCCCTCGAGCGCACGGCTGAAGTTTCGTTCTGAAGTTTCAGCTCACGAAGTATCAGCTCCGTATGCTCTCGGGCAAACTCACAGTCACAAGCTGAAGTTTCGTTCTGAGCTCCGTACGCTCAAGGGCTTGGGAGCTGAAACTCACAAGCTGAAGTTCCAGCTCCGTTTCAGCTGAAGCAAGGTGAAGTTTCGTTCTGAAGTAACCGTTAGTTTCATGTCGAGCAAGGTGAAGTTTCAGCTCCGTACGCTCTCGGGCAAGCCCTCGAGCGTACGGAGCTGAAACTAACAAGCTGCTCTCGGGCAAACTCACAGTCACAAGCTGAAGTTTCGTTCTGAGCTCCGTACGCTCAAGGGCTTGGGAGCTGAAACTCACAAGCTGAAGTTCCAGCTCCGTTTCAGCTGAAGCAAGGTGAAGTTTCGTTCTGAAGTAACCGTTAGTTTCATGTCGAGCAAGGTGAAGTTTCAGCTCCGTACGCTCTCGGGCAAGCCCTCGAGCGTACGGAGCTGAAACTAACAAGCTGAATCCTCCACGTCCCCGACCACCACCCCTAGAGGAGTGTCGCTTTTATACCTTCATGCCCCCGTGCTCATTTTCAGCTCCGGACGTTATCAGGACGTGCTGATCGGTGATTGGTGTTTGCTTGTTGATGTATGCGGTATGTTTGAAACACAATCCACACCATAAGTACTGGTGGTTGTGTCCAGGTCCTCGCCGTGGATATTGCCGGTGCGTTTGACCGGGTATCGCACACAGGAGTGCTGTACAAAGCAAAGCAGGCCGGCGTCGACGGACGCCTGCTTGTATGGCTACAGGACTACCTCACCAACCGAAACATCCGCGTTGTGGTTGGAGGCCAGACGTCAGATGCTCAACCCATCCAGGCTGGTGTCCCCCAAGGCAGCATCCTAGGACCCAGCCTCTTCCTTCTATACACCTGTGACATTGAACAATGTTCAACTCCAGGAACGCAGCTGAGCAGCTTTGCAGACGACACCACACTCTACAGCTTAGTACAGCCAACTGACGATCTCCAACAGTCCACCGCCTCCCTCCAAGGGTCCCTCAACAGTCTTGAGGAGTGGGGCCGCAAGTGGCGTATCTGTCTTGAGCAAGGTCTTGATGGAAAATGCGTACCCTCGTGCGTAGCCCTCGGGCATACGCACTCGGGCACTCCATGCCCTTGTGTGTACGCTCTCGGGCAAGCCCTCGAGCGTACACACGCGGGCATGAATTTTCCACCAAGCCCTTCCTTCCATGCTTGATTCTATACTTATTTCGCTGTCGTACATGATTGTATGAAGTAAGTGACGTAGCATTCATACATGTCACGTGCCTGTTGTCAGGTCGTTGCTAGCATTTGGCCAATCAGAGCACCACCGTACCAGGGCATTATCAGACGATAATGCCCGGGTACGGCGTACCCATGCCCATTAGGAATGACCCCAGGCGTACTACGTACGCTGGTGCACTGCCAAATATGCACCAAGCCATGCCTTTGGGCAGTGACCTGGCACATAACTGGCAGTACTCCAGCGCACATAGAACGCATGGGACCATTCCTAAGGACACCACATGCACTCGCACACACCACACAAAACGAAACTACTTACGTGTACCATCCAAAACAATTATATTTTACTGGCAATGTCGACATAGGAGAAGTAATTGATAACAACGTGACAATAGCACACAGCATATCATTGCAATGCATTACTAAATTCAAGTCAATTGAGACGAACAAGTCGACAGGTGAACATGCATCACAAAGTTACCTATCTGGAATGGATCAGATTGTATCTCGAACTCCTACAAAATATACAGTTACATCTACATGTACATGTACTTCAAATGTAACTAGCTACATGTCCAGTGTACATATGGACCTCAAGTAAACTGAAAGCAATGCGAACACAATCTCAGATGTATGTGAAAAAGTATCATTGTTCCGAATAAGAAAACTTACAATGTACTCTCAAAACTAGTCTAATTACTAGTGCCATTTGGTCAAGGATGTTTGCATCCAACGTTAACTCCAAAGCAGCAGCGAATCAGCTAACTTCCGCACCGCCCAATAGGCAACACTAACACCAAAATGCAAAGGCATATTCCTGGAACTGCAAGTAAATCTGACACAAAACGTTCTATCATTCCACGGAGAAAGCTCCTTCCGATCTTGTTCGACCCTTCATTCATATGACAGCTGATTGGAACCTTCCTCCTCCCTTGACCATGTTTACCTTATTAATTTGTCTACAACTAGGCACTTGGCATGTATGAACTATAATAAACACATGGTGCGTCGTGCATTATGGCTGATTGTATGCCCTAGTGCGTAGCCCTCGGTCGTGCACCGTAGCCCGCGGGCCTGCGGCCCTTGGGCTACGGTGCACGACCTCGGGCTACGCACTAGGGCATAAATCAGCCATAATGCCCTCCGTACCATGTGTTATTATATACGTTATGGGCAATCCTACCGTTCCAGTGTGCCAGATTAGGGTTGTTTAGGTCTACGGCGTGTATAACACAGCAGATTAACGGCCCGTGCATGCAGTGACAGTGCAGGAACTCTTCGCAATTTGTTTTGGATATTCGCTCTTGCTCCTCTCATTTGCAGTTTTGTCACGCTCTTCGTATTCACATAGGGTGCCCTGTAAGAAGGCCCTAGGCCTGTGAGGATTGCCCCATTCAAATGTTAATAATAATATTAAATAACAATAATTTCGAAAGAAAAGGTGTCAGCACCGACGCAATCCACACAGTCAAGTAAGCCAATTTGGTAACCGAATGTTTTCGTTCCTTTCTCATCATGGGTAAGTACAGGGAATAATGGAAAAATGTCAAAACAAAACAAGTAAGGGGGCACATCACCCAAAAATTCGCTGAAAAATCGAATTTGTAAATTCATATTGAGTGCTACGTCAGTTGAAAGAGCATGAATAGCTGCAAATTCTCTGAAAACTGTGTCCCTATCTGACCAGCCGTTCAAGAGTTATGGCCGAAAATGTGCCCTTGCAAGGAAAGATTTTTTGTTGCATGCTGTCATTTGTTGGCAGCACTGTATTTGAATGTGAGCAGACCGTGCGCAACTTGTCGTATTATGGAAACACGCGATAGTGTGCAGAATTTTGCCCCAAGTCCAAAAAATCACGTTAAAAAACCACGTATTGGGCCGCCGTGCAGCAGGGCTTTTGCCAGCACCCTCGTGACGTTGCAGATATGTGGCTTGATTATTGAATATTGTAGTTGACGTTGATTTAGTGACTTTGGCAAGTTTGAGTCGTGTCAAGAAGTCAGGTAGGATTCAGTACTAGGCAGTAGTGAAACGTGAGTGGCAGTCTTTGCCGGTTTCTGAGGGCATCCTGGATTTGGTGTGCAGCGCTGTGGAAATGGCTTGCTGTGGAGGTCCCAGCACTGGATGTTGTATCAAAGGTACGACCTCGTAGCACGTGCTAAACCGAAAAAATTCCAAAATTGACTTGGGTCTGTGGGAGTCCGTGAAAGAACGCCCACTCGTTCCGTTGTGACAGATTCCAGGGCCACGTTGAGGGGCCCTACCCCACCACCCATGACTGCTTCTGGACTTGTTTTAGGTTTGGGTCCCGCGCACGGACAGAATGGGCACGAAAATGTGAAAAAAACGTAAATGCATTTGTTTGGCTCCTGGGTGGCTCGCACACCGTAGCACTATGCCGGAAATTTGAGTTTTTCCGGCCTGGAAAGCCTGTCAGTGAGGCGCAAGAACTTGTAAATCATGTCCTGAGGGCCAGCATAGTGGCAGGAGTGTGTGGTCAAAATTTCACTCAAATCCACTGAGACACACCAAAGTTACGGTCAATTGAATGCCATATGAAATTTTTGGGTGATGTGCCCCCTTAAGAGCTACTGCCAAAGCATAGATTGAGAAGCTCACGCTGTACGTGTGGAAAAAATTGTTCCGCTGAATTTTTTTTCTTCCTTGAGGTCAACAACAGGGTGCAGGTGAAGAAATGACTAAAACATAATGAACACATCAGTGAGAAGAAGTATTCCTTACACTTTCACGAGGATACGCGCCAAACAACTGAAGATGATTCGAACAAGTTGTTTTCCGCACACGTTTGTGAGAAATCGCACCTCGCTATTTTAGTTATTATTATTATTATTATTATTGTAAAAGAGAAAAGGACATATGGATACGAGTTTAGAGTAACTCTCCATCACTGTAACATGATACTATATACTGTCAGAAAGTGCAATAACTAGGCACAAAACTGACAGAGTACTGAGACATTCGACGTCCTGACACCTAACTTCGTCGAATGTCTCAGTACTCTGTCAGTTTTGTGCCTAGTTATTGCACTTTCTGACAGTATATAGTATCATGTTACAGTGATGGAGAGTTACTCTAAACTCGTATCCATATGTCCTTTTCTCTTTTACATTTATTTATGGCTCAACATCCGAGTTTCAAATTATTATTATTATTCTTGAATTGTTAGCAGGCAACCTGCCTACACTCAAGAGAGCAATGCATTTCACACAAATCCATTGGTATCGTTGTAATGATACCAATGGATTTGTGTGAAATGCAGTGCTCTCTTGAGTGTAGGCAGGTTGCCTGCTAACAATTCAAGTATAATGAAGCTGCGTGAAGCGTCCTTCAAAATTTTGAATTATTATTATTATTATTATTTTAACTGGTTTGAGGGAAAGAGACAAACGGGAAAATTATTATTATTATTATTATTATTATTATTATTATTATTATTATTATTCTCGTATCCGTCCCGAATGGGACTCATGACGGCAGAATTAACTGTGAGCATGTGTGTGTGAGAGTGGGAGAACGAAAGGAAAAAGAAAAGAAGAGTCTTGTAATAAAGGTCAAATTTAAGAAGAGCAGTACTAGACTAAATGGCTGAGCAGATGTTACTCCATTGTTTTCTGTCGCGGGCATAGGTGCCGAGATCACGAAGGCAGCTGGGCTTAAAAATGCAGATAGGTGTGAGGCGGACGTCTCGCTGGAGACTTGTGGTGAGGCAAGAGCTGGGTGCACCTATTCGAAAGGGCTGACTGGTAGCACATGTACAGAAAGCAGTGAGAGCAACATTTGCAGGGATGTCACTTGGCTGGCGTAATATATGTCCTAATAGCTTCCACCTGTCCCGCTTGACCATTTCAGATACAGAGCACTGGCCAGTAACAGCATCATTATAAATCTGCATTTGAGATGACATCTGGGTAGGTAATTCCAAGGGTACACCGCAGCTG
>NC_088645.1:40024519-40036562 GCF_964019385.1 Sycon ciliatum | reverse complement strand
ATCCTCATGGCCGTAACATTGCACGACACTGACCGACGGTACTGACGTTCTACAAATAACTGGCTAAAGCTCTAGCACATCTTGGATGCGCACTCCAACAGCCTTCCAACTTGGAAGGTTCAAAGTTATAGTTCTTAGTTGTGGAACGTCAGTACCGTCGGTCAGTGTCGTGCAATGTTATCGCATTGGCTTTGTTTAGTAACTGGTGGTGTTAGTGGACAGTATAGCGTAACTTGTAGTTCCTTGGTCTTTCTCTTTGTACAAATTAAACTTTGGCTCTCCATCTGAGTCCTTTCCCATTTCTGTAGCATTTTTCAGATGCTCTTATAATATATAATTTTCACTCACAAAGCGACTGTTCAGTACATGGGGTAGTGGTCTACCAGAGCAATCACACTCACGATAAAGACCACGATGGCAGGTTCAACGGAGTTGCGCAGAACAAGAGCAAATGCACGAAAATATTTGCGAGTGAAAAATACGTTTTTTGCACTCTTTCGCTACGCTCAGCCGTGAAAAAACAAAACGTCTGTCATTCATAGTATACCCTCTGCATTGCTCGCAAATAGCAAGGTGCCTGGTTCGAGACTCGGTGATGTGACTGATGATTTTTTCTTTCTTTCATATCTGGCTTGCAATTGTTGAGTTTCGAAGAGAAAAGAGCAGTACGAGGCAATTGGCCTCTAATTTCCTAATACTTTGAAATTCTCCACCTTAATCAGGCTTTGAGAAAGACGCTGTCCCTGATTGTGCTGAAGAGGATACAGCCAGCGGTTGATCAGTACCTGGCTACATCCCAAAGTGCTTTTCGCCGTGGCTGCAGCACAAGTGATGTGGTGTGGTGCCATAGATGGCTATGCAGTATGACGCAGCGATTCAATACGTCCATCCACATATTGGGAATTGACATGAGTAAAGCATTCGACACTGTCCGCCGCGATGTCCTGATGAGGATCCTTGAATCCTTTCTCCAAGAAAGTGAGCTCCGAATGATCCGTATACTGTTGACTGAAACCTGGCTTGAACCTCGTGTGAAAGGTGCATCGAAAAGCTCCTTCAAGACAAATATCGGAGTCCCTCAAGGGGACAGTCTCTCTCCAGTGCTTTTCACCATTTACCTGGAGGCTGCTCTCCGGGACCTACGACAGGAGCTGCCATCTCGCCCTGCTGTGGACAATGACCTGCCGCTGGATATCGCATACGCGGACGATGTTGATTTTGTGAGCCGGGATGAGACGTTTCTCAGTGAAGTTGAACAACAAGCTCCAGCAGTTCTTGCGAGATGGAACCTGAACGTTAATCCCTCCAAGACAGAGCATACCACCGTCGCCCGATTTCCCGATAGGAAACAAGAAACGTGGCGTACTGTCCGCAAACTAGGCTCCCTCCTGGGTGACGCCGAAGATGCTGCTCGGAGGCGTCAACTGGCCGCCGCCGCCTTCAACTCACTCCTCAAGATCTGGACCCGGAGGCGCCAGATCAGTGAAGGTCTTCGGCTGAGGCTCTACAACGCCTACGTCATCCCAGTCCTTACCTACAACTGCGGCACTTGGGGCCTACCGATGTCGGAGCTCGCGCGAATGGATTCGTTCCACAGGACCCAGCTAAGGAGCATCATCGACATGCGGTACCCTAAGCGAATTAGCAATGACACTCTGTATAAGCGCTGCGGAGCTGTCCCCATCAGCGAGATGATCACAAGGCAGCGCTACAGTCTCGCTGGCCATATCTTTCGTTTGGCCCCAACTGCTCCTCCACAGTTGGCAGTGGATATATATCTTCGCCTGGCCAACGACGAAAGCACTGAACGCTTCAGGGGTCGACCCCGGACGACTTTGGTAACGGTCTTGCAGACGGAACTGTTATCATGGCATGGACTTACCCTCCACCAGCCGCTAGATGTTGACGCAGTCCGCACAATGGCAGCGGACCGACAGGCATGGCGTGGAGCCCGCCCCACCTAACGGGACTGACCAGACATGTTGTATGCATATTCTATTTTTATTTTATACTTTGGATGAAGTTTTCCATTAGTCATATTGGTGTTGTTGCTAACGGCTCTTGTTGACGTCACTTCTGTCATTTCATTGTATCGTATTACTCTTCAGACATCAATCCTGAATGGCATAAGCGAAAGTGGCACCCCCGCCACCTACGCGGACATGCTTTTAACAATAAATAATAATATAATAATCAGGCCAATGTTCCCAAAAGGGAACATATCTTTCCGCATGCGATTTGGTCAAGGCAAATTCCTTTTTCCTCCGCATTTTCTGTTTATATACATATCTAGAAGGCTGTTGATCATGAATCTTGGAATATTTGTCAGGCTTTTGAAATTTTCAAGTATCGGGATATAATGCGAAATGTCGTGAATTTCCGGTATTCGGCCGTACTTCAGAAATTGAGAATTCTGGTGTGAAAAACAGTCTTTATCAGACTAATCCACACGTAAGAAGTGCACGCTGCTACTATGGCCACCCAACTGGCCTGAAGATTCACCGGAAATTTGGTCATGGCACATGGACACCCGCCGTCTTTCTTCGATGTTCCCAAAAGGGAACACTGGCCTGATCCGAGACCCAGATATACCTCATTTTCACCAGATTTCAGGAACCAGTATATCTAGCGCATATGCCTTGTTTGTAACATCCGTAAACGTGGATATATAACCGATGGAGCCTTTTTGATGTTTTGATGGTGATTGGACCGTCTCCATGGTAACCAAATTTGGTCATATCTACTCAGCCGTTGCACTTTCCAGAAGCCAATTAAATTAATTATCGTATCCGTTCCCGAAGGGAACTCACGACGGCCGCTAACACCCGATAAGCCCTAGCGGCAGATGCAGCGCCTAACGGTGGGGGTGAGTGGGTAAGTCTCACAACCACTGGCACAAGTGCCGAAAGCGACCCCATTAGCTGCATCCATGTACCCCTTGTCCCTGGCCACAAGTTCCCAGTTGACTGTGGGTAGCAGCACGGCTGGAAAAACCGCTCCCAGGCAGGACTTGAACCAGGTACCTCTCGTATCTCAATCATGGTCTTTGACCAACCCACTGTGCCTGCCTGGCCAGAAGCCAATGCTAACGTTAAAATTGTTCATGAACACGAACACCTTGGTGTTATATTCGACAGCCATATGTCCTGGTCCCCAGAGGTCCAGTCAGTATGCAAGCGAGCTAGCTCCTCCTTTGGCATGTTGCAACCTCACTGCCACCATTTAAATGACCATTGCCGAAAATTGTTCTTTACGTCGTATATTCTACCTATATTTGATTATTGTGATACAGCGTGGTGCGGTCTGTCTCAGGCCCTTGTTCAAACTCTGGAAATACACCAGCGTCTGCTTCTAAAAATCCTGTTTCGCAAAAATCAAACATTCTCCTCCCAACGTCTCTACAGTTTAGCTTCAGTATCTCCCCTCTTAGAGCGACACCAGCAACATCTTTGCATCCTTGTACACATGATCTTATTAGACCTGGCTCCCAAACACTTTGCTAAGTATAACTGGTTTGTGTCCACCAGATCAACACGTCATTCCTTCTCATTACCCCGTGCCAATACCTCCCTGTTTCTGAAATCTCCTATCTTCTCTGCGTACACTCTGTGGTCTTCCCTGCCAACTAGCCTTAAAGCATGCACAGACATTAAGGAGTTCAAGCTTCAGCTTCTTCGTCCTAAACAATCTCACCATTTTCGTCATGCCTCCCCTTGCAGTACTCTCTTTGTTTCTCTCCTTATTATTCAGTTCGCCGTGGTTGGCTACCTCCCGACTTCTCATATAATTATATTGGCAGTCTTTTGACGAGCCAGGAGATGTTGAATTAATAATAATAACGAGAGAGCTTGGAAGCTCAGGGCCCTACGCTATGCTTTTTTGCCTTGATGACCTAGACACAAAAAAAAGCATAGGGATGTTATAAATTCTTTAAAAAATTCCTTTTTTTTAGACATAACCTGGGATTCGAACCCGCACAATCGCGCCCTGCATGCATCCCCCGGTCTTTAAAAAAAATCCTTTTTTTAAGACATAACCTGGGATTCGAACCCGCACTATCGCGCCCTGCATGCACCCCCCGATACACTTCGCATACATACCAATTCTTCCAAGTTGCTTCACATTATGATCTTGCATTTGAAAGCCCTATTTGAATATGCATTGTGGCCAGCCGTCTTTGATGGTACGGTACGGTAGGGATAGGTACGGGACAGGTACGATCGAGGGTAATACGACACCGTCTCCCGTACCGTGCAATCAAACAAAGCTGGCCACATACAGCTGCCCGCAATATTCAAATAGGGCTTTCAAACGCAAGATCATAACGTGAAGCAACTTGGAAGAATGGGTATGAATGCGAAGTGTATGGGGGAATGCATGTAGGGCGATAGTGCGGGTTCTATTCCCAGAATATGCCTGAAAAAAATAGGAGAATTGAAAAATTTATAACATCCCTATGATTTTTGCCGTCAGATACGGGATAGCGCCAGGCGTGACACAAACAAACAAACAAACAAACACACAAACAAATACCAAACGAGAGAGCTTGGAAGCTCAGGGCCCTACGCTATGCTTTTTTGCTTGCTTATCATGCATGTAACGTGTCAAAGCTGTGATGGCCCTGGCTAGCGTTCTGGAGTCGAAGTTATATCTGTCCCGACGTTTCCTGTGACCGGTAGGCATATGCGGATAATTCGGGCAGCAAAATTGGCAGAATTCGGTACTTTTTCGTGTAAGTTTCATGCATGTTTGGTATGTGGATAAAGAAATGGAGCAGAATTCGAGGAATTGCCCGCCATAAGGTTTGTATGGTTCTGGCAATTTCACTGCTTTTCGAGCAGAATCTGCCACCTTTTCGAGCATTATCCGCACACCCCTAGTGACCGGCGCTGACTCTGCCGATCACGGACGTTCTGGAGTCGACGGGATCTCTCTTCCGACGTTTCCTGTGACCGGCGCTGACTCGCCCGTTCAGGATTATTTTGGAGATGACGGGATCTCTCTTACAAAGTATGTTTTTGCTGACGCATCCTGTCTTTTATTCGGCAACTAAAGTCCATTCTAATAGCATTTCCTCGTCTCCCTACTTCGTATTTCTTTCCAGAAAATCCCCCTATACAGCAGGGAGTCGTTTACATAATACGAATCCCTGCTATACATCTATATACGTTATAATTATTATGCTATCGGCCTACATGCGAATCCCGGGCTGGTCGACAGGCAGCCCAGCCAGCCTGCCAGTGGGATCTCGGCCTCGCACACAAATCCACACAAGATGCTACTGCACTATCGGCCTGAATGCATTCCCCCATCACGGCTGTTCGCGCACGGACATCTAACAATATGGCGTCATTTAGTGCGATTTACGTAACGCGGTACAAACCTCATGAATACGATGGGAGTTTGCGTTTTGGGATGAAACTCATGTCACTCTCCGTGTGGTTCCACGATTTCGCAAGTCAACCCAGGATTTAATATTTGAAAGCGCTCGAGCGAGATACTCAATATCCAGACAATTTGAGAGAGAAGGAAGGTAAAAGGAACTCGTACCGTGGTCACCCAGCATCCTGACCTTTTCGAACCTCTCCAAGCTGTCCCTGGTAGTCTGGATATTGACGCACGCACTGATTTTCAGCTTCTCCTCGCCGGGATCACGGGTGCAACTTTCAAATTTGCCGATATGCACTCGAACAAACGCACAATTGGATCTACATCACAATTTCGGGGCTATCTGTGTGCTTGCTGCCTTTTTCAGCAATACCCACATGTCTACTGGGCAGTTTCCACCAGGCCTCGGCCTCCTGGACTCAACAGCGACTCCAGCGCCATGCCATCTGTCCCCTAAATCGAATGAAAAGGTAGCTCAGCATCGAACGCACGGGACCTGAAGTTTGTGCACGGGACGTGATAAAACTTGGTGAAGATAGCCAGAAGATAGTCCTCTACCTGGGAAAACTGAAAGCTAGACTGGGAAAACTCCTGAAAGGGCTTCTTGACGCAGGCATGTCAACGATGAATCAAGGAACGAGCGAGAAAGAAGGCTTGACTTGTGCAACGCGGAACAAAATGTTCCTGAGACGAAGTTGGCCATGTGAGGTACCAGCGGAAAGCTAGTTTCAAGAGGAACACGGAATACCTGTTTTCCGGGTAAACCTGGCCTGGTAGCTTTCTAAATCGAGCGAAAACCACAGCGAAATCGGCTGCTGAGAATTTGAAAATTCAAATTTCCTTGCCGATCCAGCCCAATCGAGACTTTTGGCTGCCATCTTGTTAAATGTCCAAATTTCGCGAAAAAAAACAGCCGTGCCATACACTTCGTATATATACTCATTCTCTTGATGGTACCGTACTCTTGATGGTACGGGACAGGTATGGGATAGCGCCGGGCATGCTGATGGCACAAAAAAACAAATAATATTGTGGCCAGCTGTCTGTGCTGGTACGGTACGGTACAGGACAGATACGGGATAGCGCCAAGTGTGACACAAACAAACAAACAAACAAACAAACAAACAAACAAACACCAAATTAAAGCTGTGTGGACCCTGGCTAGCGCCAGACGTTACTGAAGTAACGTCTTCTGCATAGCTACGGGAATTAAAGCTGTGTGTACCCTGGCTAGCGCCAGACGTTACTGAAGTAACGTCTTCTGCATAGCTACGGGAATAACGAGAGAGCTTGGAAGCTCAGGGCCCTACGCTATGCTTTTTTGCCTTGATGACCTAGACCAAAAAAAAGCATAGGGATGTTATAAATTCTTTAAAAAATTCCTTTTTTTTTAAGACATAACCTGGGATTCGAACCCGCACTATCGCGCGCCCTGCATGCATCCCCCGATACACGTCGCATACATACTAATTCTTCCAAGTTGTTTCACATTGCGATCTTGCATTTGAAAGCCCTATTTGAATATGCATTGTGTCCAGCCGTCTTTGATGGCACGGTACGGTAGGGGATAGGTACGGGACAGGTACGATCGAGGGTAATACGACACCGTCTCCCGTACCGTACCGTACCATCAAACACAGCTGACCACATACAGCTGCCCGTAATATTCAAATAGGGCTTTCAAACGCAAGATAATAACGTAAAGCAACTTGGAAGAATGGGTATGAATGCGAAGTGTATGGGGAATGCATGTAGGGCGATAGTGCGGGTTCGAATCCCAGGATATGCCTGACAAAAAAAGGAGAATTGAAAAATTTATAACATCTTATGCTTTATTTATTTATTCAACATCTCCTGGCCCGTCCGAAGACTGCCAATAAACATGAGAGGTCAGGTGATAGCCAACCACGGCAAGCTAAAAGGGAAAAAAAAAGAAAGATGCTGTCAGAGAGGGAAAGGAGATAGGGAGAGAAAAAGAAAGGGAGGCACTTTTTTTGCCGTCAGATACGGATAGCGCCAGGCGTGACACAAACAAACAAGCAAACAAACACACAAACACACAAATTCCAAATTTAAAGCTGTGTGGACCCTGGCTAGCGCCAGACGTTACTGAAGTAACGTCTTCTGCTTAGCTACGGGAATAATATATTTGTGATTCACTAGCATGTGGAGTGCAGCAATGCTTTGCGAGCCTGACATTTGCCAAAGTAAAGCTTGATAAACAGTCTCCAAAAGGGATATACTTCTGAAGTAGGTTTTCCTTTGTGTAACAATATTTACTTGAACACTATTCAGCAAAGTATGGATGCTTTATGCCGTTCTCCTGGACTTTCGATGATCTTTTCCTCCGCGCGGTTGCATTTTTGTCAGAAAATATTGCTTTAGCTGTAATTAGGTATGGAAGAGGGAAATGTTTACAGTAGCAGAGTCCTTTCTGGAAAGGGACTCAAAAGTTATTCCAATGGAAGCAAAGGACGTTGTTGAGAACTCCAACACACTTCAGGACCTAGTCATAGCATCTCCGATTACTGGCAAACTGAACGTAAGCGCTATAGTGGTAAGGCATCCTGCAGCTTCATAACTCGAAAAGAAGTGGTGAGCACACTTGTTCCTTCCCGGAGCAATGCAAATTCACAACTCAGTTAACCGCATGGTGCTAATGATTCAGTGATTCTGATGCAGTGAATTTGCTGCTCCCATGGAAAGAGCATGTGTGCTCGCAACTCTCGTTGATCTGAACGTGGACGATGAAATAGAGTAGTAATCAGATGATTCAACGGATGATAAGGGTTCAATCAACTTGCAAGATATATGAACCTAGACAACTACCAGGTGACGAATGGAGAGGATGATGATGTTGGTGTCTGTCCTGTTGATAGTGAGTACGACGGCAAAAAACGCCAACCTGCTGGAGCAACGCGTTGGGTGAAATAGACTGGTGTTTACGATAGGCGTCCTGAAATTGAACTGGACAAATCCCTTGACGATCACCACGAGGTCCATACAGCAGCACCCACTTTCAAATCGCGAGATATACATACCCTGTACATCTCCAAACACTATAGGGCGAGTAAGTACCGCGCGATACCCGCGATACGGACAAGGCCAACATTAGCTCGGAAACCGACAATCTTGAGAGATTCATTGAAATTCTTTTTGTCTGGCTCCACATTCTTGCAACTGATCTGAGTGCCAATTTTTAAAGCAGCGGTGAGCCCCAAGCCGATGTCCTAAATCCAGTTTCATCCCGAGATCGCCGTCCTATTTTATTATAGCCGACCCCGCCCAGAACCACCAGTGTCTTGCTGTTAATGTGCAATATAAGGGCGTTTGACAACACAGAATGTGGACAACACAATGTCGTTGTAAATGGTGCAGACAAACCACGATATGTTACTGTTCTAAGTGTGGAGTTCGACTGCATTTCGATCGTGGATGGAATGCCATGGTGTATACGAGACGCGAACGGTAGCAGACGAAGACACTAAGAAACATTGCTGGACACTTCTTGACGACTATGACATTTTTTCTTCTCCATTACTGCTTGTTCATGTTTGCATTGCTCCACAAACACTTAGAAGACAACATAATCCATTATATCATATTGCATCTTCCCTTCGCAAAAACCAAGATCATTTTGGTACGCGATCCGGCCAACGTTCCCTTTTGGGAACATATAAATATTTCCATAACGCATGGACATATTCAGTTCAAACTTATAAACATGCTAAATTGGTCCAATACAAGCCGACACAAAAGAAAAAAAACTGCAAGAATACGCTGAATTCTTGTGACGGCCAAATAAAGGTTAAGTCCAGATGGGCACATAGTATATAAAAAAAAACAGGAGAGTTTTGCGTGCATATGCGGCAAAGCATTCACGTACGTACACGGCAGAGTACGCGTATGAGACCAAATGCTAGCGTCCGTGGACATCGCGCCGCTCAACCAAAATTAACTGAGCTTTGGCTGACATTCCCGTTGTGCTGGCTACAGCAGAATGCCACTTCTGTTCCTCTGTTCCATTATTATTATTTGCCATGGCGACCCGTGTAAGTCCACCTAACTGGTAAGGCAGGGTTAGGCCTTTTTTCGTTTTCTTTTACTTAACTTGTGTTCATGATTGATCTTGGTTTTTCCATTATTATTTGCCATGGTGACCCGCGTAAGTCCACTTTAAAACTAGTGGTAGTAGTAATATTTATTATTTTACTAGGGCAATCCCCACAGACTGTGAATCTTTTTACAGGGTACCCTGGCAGGGGAGGGTTGAGCCTTTTTTTCTTTTTCTACGAGTCTCATCATGTTCTGTTGAACGTACTAGAGGCCGATGAAAGAAGTGTGCACATGTGGACATGCCATAAGTAGGGGCACATCACCATGTATAGTGCATCACAACATTGGGCAATGCACTTGCCTAAGACCCAAGAGGTCGGGGGTTCGAGCCTCGCAGTCTCACATCTGGCTTCAAAATTCCCTCGACGCAGCTCAACAGATCAAGGTGTGGGTCCTCTGCACTCAGTGGAGTCAAGTCGAGCGAGCTGCAGCTCCCAGTGTCGGAAAGCGGGCTCACGCCCCTACATGGCTACTTCCCCTTGTCTAACCCCCAGGATGAAATGATAGTAGCCGGCTGGCCGAAATTAAAAAAAACACAAAAACGGTTCGGCGGGCTTCTCGTGTGCTCCAGAAGCAGGTGTGAGTCATTTTTAACTGACTAATGAAGTTGTCAAATCATTCCGCAGGCAAAGCGAGCTCCAACTTTCGGACTGGACACTTTCTTCACCAATTCCACGCACCCTCTTCTTGCCCGACATCAGCAGCATCTTTGTATCCTTGTGCAAAAAATCTTCCTAGCCCAAGTCCCGAAACATATTGCCAAGTACAACTGGTTTGTTACCACTAGACCAACACGCAATGCCTTATCACTGCCCCGAGCTAGTTCCTCTCTGTTTTTGAAATCCCCTTTCTTCTCAGCATACTCCCTTTGGTCTAACCTGCCTACTAGCATTAAGACATGCCAGGATATCAGGAAATTCAAAGTCCAGCTTTCCACACTGTCTCATCCGAAGTGATCCCATGTATTACTAATGTGCCTCCCTTTCTTTTTCTCTCCCTATCTCCTTTCCCTCTCTGACAGCATCTTTCTTTTTCTCCCTTTTAGCTTGCCGTGGTTGGCTATCACCTGACCTCTCATGTTTATTGGCAGTCTTCGGACGGGCCAGGAGATGTTGAATAAATAAATAAATAAATAAATTACGGCCGAATTCGCAACATCTTTGTTCGTATTTTTAGATCTGTTTTACGTAGAGAATTATCCAGAGGCTCTAGGCCTGTGAAGGGGATTTAATACTCAATGAAATGTCACGTGTTCAGTAACAAGTACTAATATTACAGTACTAGAGTCCAACTAAAACAAAGAAAGTAAGTACCGGTATGCATGGCCAAGTCAGTTGGTTGGTGTGATATCAGTGTAATGAGTTTAGTGAGGAAAGTGCTGGCACACGGAATGTTTTAATTCGTACACACAGGTTAAACAGTTAGAAGTGAGAGATTGGTAGTAAAAAAATAATAAAAAAATTGCCGCTGAAACTGTTCAAAACCTTTTAACTTTACTGATATCCCAATCATTTCTACTTGCTCCTTTGTTTTGCTCCCCTTCAGGATCATAAAACCCCCATGGACTGGCCTGGCCAACATGTTACTACCCCCTACAGCCATCCAGTTAAAACACAGCAACAGCATACGCAGCCGACAGAGCCTATGATGGCACGACCAAGCTCTACTCGCAATCCTCTAGATCTCATCGTGTCAGAGTCTTTTGTTAGAAATGTACTGGAAGATTCCGACATCGTTTTTCCTTTCCTGGATAGCTTCAACTCAATGCACCACAGCAACCAGTTAAATGGCTGTTCCAAGCGTCTTCAAGGCTACGGGGAACAGCAATCACATCCAACCTGGTCAAGCACTAGTCAGGCTCCAACAGTGTCTCAGTATTTTGCTGATACTCGAAACTTGCCAGCTGAAACGGGGGTAAGATTTATTACCAGGTGGATGATTATTGTCATACCGTTACTACTTACTTAAATTCAGTGACTTCGGCAGTATCAGTTATGACATTGGTTGCTCCTACATGTACATGGAGCACTCGCTTCCTGCAGAACATGACCCTTGATTGGATTAAGACTTCCATCTGGTAGCACACATTTACCGGTAGCATGCCATACCTTACGTCTGGGAAGCCTCCACAAAAAAGCCACAATTCCCTGCTCAATACACAGTATTTTGGGTACCTCACGCCTCGTCAGTTGAGCTTGAGTAGGCTGTGGTAGATTCTTCCTTACAATACACCCCTTATATAGTGGTCCATAGGGCAAACCATCACCAGGGCTGCAAACTTACAGAGACGCTCCATCTACAGTGAGAGAAACACCTTGCAAGGTCGTTTCCAAGCTAATAGCGTAAGGTGGTTGGCAATCAACCACTCTCTTAACATTGGCCAGTGTTTCCACCGAGTCTTGAGATGTGGTAATAAATATAAATAAATATAAGGCAGGGTCATTTCTGGAGTTGTGCGACTAGTTGCTGCAGATGACAGCGTTATGCATAGCTACTGGCTATCAGGGTTTGGCTACCAGGGAGTGTTGCTTTCTTGCAG
>NC_088645.1:40017019-40019519 GCF_964019385.1 Sycon ciliatum | reverse complement strand
GATGCGAAAGCTGCTGCGAAAATTATTTGGGAAGCACGAAGCCTTGGTGTTGATGCAGCCATCAAGAAACTTCACAAGAAGCACCTCTCCGCTTTGCTGTTGTTGACTCAGACTCCGGACATCCGAGGCAATGAGACCAATGCTGTTCTATTGGAGGCTCTGCGCGTCAAGCTGAATGCATCCGATGCCAGTGAATCTGAGACCAAGCTCCAAGAGTTGGCATCATTGTTTTATGATGCCCCAGCTGGAGATGCTAGCCTTGCTACCAGCCACTTGACTGCCGCCAGCACAGTTGCAAGCGGACCTGTTTCTGCTTCATCTTCTCGGCCATCTTTCGACTCGTTTGCCGCAGAGGATACACCGTACGCTGCTTCCCTCCCAGCTGCGAATCCTCCGTTCACATGCACAGTTCGGCAGGCCTCTGCAATATCAGTGAGCACAGCGTCCTTTAATAGTGCTCCTCTCCGTTGAGTGCGTGTGATCAATGGTGCCAGTACTTGTCCACCTCTGTTATGGCTTTCTGCTTTGCCGTGATTCTGTATGTGATCACAGTGTGCTGATGCTTGGATGTTGCTTGCCTGATGTCAGATGATTACTTTTTGTCCTGGCACCAGGTTGGCATTCTTTATTTTCAAGTTTAATGGCGAGACGGTGATTTTGCTCCTGCTGTGAGTGTGGTGTGTCAGTCAGTTTTCAAGTTTGCACTTGAAAAGTGCACGGATTTGTGTTCTGTTTGGACACTATTTGTGTTATTTGTGCAGTGGGGTACCTATATATGGGTGGGTAGGTTTCCATATAGCCTTGTTATGGTATGTTACCTGTGGTTTACACACATGTAAAAAAATATACAAGTATTTTGAGGACTGAAAAAACGACCTACTTTGGGTCAGCTAGGAAAGTCTACACTGCTGTTGGGGAAGTTGAACTGTGATGGCACGATATGAGTCATAGACTATTCTGCCATGTAAACTACTATAAATCATGAAAAAGGGCATTGGCTATGAATGCAGGGCGAGTTTACAAACGTGTAATTTTTTTGCTAATCACCTCGTACTGGTACACGGAATGCAGGGGTTGGTGTGGTATCAGTGTAATGAGTGTAGCAAGGAAAGTGCTGGCACACGGAATGCAGGGGTTGGTGTGGTATCAGTGTAATGAGTGCAGTGAGGAAAGTGCTGGCACACGGAATGCAGGGGTTGGTGTGGTATCAGTGTAATGAGTGTAGTGAGGAAAGTACTGGCACACGGAATGCAGGGGTTGGTGTGGTATCAGTGTAATGAGTGCAGTGAGGAAAGTGCTGACACACGGAATGCAGGGGTTGGTGTGGTATCAGTGTAATGAGTGTAGTGAGGAAAGTACTGGCACACGGAATGCAGGGGTTGGTGTGGTATCAGTGTAATGAGTGTAGTGAGGAAAGTACTGGCACACGGAATGCAGGGGTTGGTGTGGTATCAGTGTAATGAGTGTAGTGAGAAAAGTACTGGCACACGGAATGCAGGGGTTGGTGTGGTATCAGTGTAATGAGTGCAGTGAGGAAAGTACTGGCACATGGAATGCAGGGGTTGGTGTGGTATCAGTGTAATGAGTGTAGTGAGAAAAGTACTGGCACACGGCATGCAGGGGTTGGTGTGGTATCAGTGTAATGAGTGTAGTGAGGAAAGTACTGGCACACGGAATGCAGGGGTTGGTGTGGTATCAGTGTAATGAGTGTAGTGAGAAAAGTACTGGCACACGGCATGCAGGGGTTGGTGTGGTATCAGTGTAATGAGTGTAGTGAGGAACGTACTGGCACACGGAATGCAGGGGTTGGTGTGGTATCAGTGTAATGAGTGTAGTGAGGAAAGTGCTGGCACACGGAATGCAGGGGTTGGTGTGGTATCAGTGTAATGAGTGTAGTGAGGAACGTACTGGCACACGGAATGCAGGGGTTGGTGTGGTATCAGTGTAATGAGTGTAGTGAGGAACGTACTGGCACACGGAATGCAGGGGTTGGTGTGGTATCAGTGTAATGAGTGTAGTGAGGAAAGTACTGGCACACGGAATGCAGGGGTTGGTGTGGTATCAGTGTAATGAGTGTAGTGAGAAAAGTACTGGCACACGGCATGCAGGGGTTGGTGTGGTATCAGTGTAATGAGTGTAGTGAGGAACGTACTGGCACACGGAATGCAGGGGTTGGTGTGGTATCAGTGTAATGAGTGTAGTGAGGAACGTACTGGCACACGGAATGCAGGGGTTGGTGTGGTATCAGTGTAATGAGTGTAGTGAGGAACGTACTGGCACACGGAATGCAGGGGTTGGTGTGGTATCAGTGTAATGAGCGTAGTGAGGAAAGTACTGGCACACGGAATGCAGGGGTTGGTGTGGTATCAGTGTAATGAGTGTAGTGAGGAAAGTACTGGCACACGGCATGCAGGGGTTGGTGTGGTATCAGTGTAATGAGTGTAATGAGGAAAGTACTGGCACACGGAATGCAGGGGTTGGTGTGGTATCAGTGTAATGA
>NC_088645.1:39962019-40012019 GCF_964019385.1 Sycon ciliatum | reverse complement strand
GACCATGACCCTTGATTGGATTAAGACTTCCATCTGGTAGCACACATTACCGGTAGCATGCCATACCTTCCGCCTGGCAAGCCTCCAAAAACGCCACCATTCGTTGCTCAATACACAGTGCTTTGGGGAACTCAAGCCTCGCCTTTTGAGCTTGAGTAGGTTGTGGTAGATTTTTCCTACAATACACCACTGATATAGTGCCCCATAGGGCAAACCATCACCAGGGCTGCAAACGTACAGAGACGCTCTATCTACAGTGAGAGAAACACCTCGCAAGGTGGTTTCCCAGCGAGTAGCGTAAGGCAGCGTCATTTCAGGAGTTGTGCGACTAGTTGCTGCAGATGACAGCGTTGTCCATAGCTAATGACTCTCAGGGTCTGGTTACCATGGAGAGTTGCTTTCTTGCAGGTTTTCCTAGCTAGCTTAGTCGTTAGAGCATGAGACTCTTAACCAAAGGGGTACGGCTATATTGACTGCCTATATTGACTCCGTTTTTTTATTGCGATGTTAAATAAGAACAAACATACAACAACAACAACAACAACAACAACAACAACAACAACAACAACAACAACAACAACAACAACAACAACAGCAACAGCAACAACAGCAGCAGCAGGTGATACTCTCCTTCTTGGGTGTAGATACCGTCCTCCAGACAAGCCAGTCCCGTACTGGTACTCTCTTCAAGAGAACATACTTTTTTAAATATATTTATATTAGGCCCTTTCATCCCTTGTATCTTTGGTTTTCTTCCTTCTTTCCGTGTCGTATCGTTTGAGCAAGCCCGTTTTGACTAAAAATAAAGCAACAACGACAACAGGCTTTCTTTTCCCATATCTCCTTTCATCCGTGTCTCCTTTCCAAGTTTTCCCATGCTTGGGTTACTTGGACCTCATTCGCTTCCTTGTCATTGTACGTTTTCAGTCCGTTCGGTTTGTGAATTCAAATGAACACCACCAACCAACCAATCATTTCATTGGCCAAAATTTTCAACAAGTGCTTGTTTTGTTTTGAACATTCCAAACGTCATCCGACTGTCATGGCCTTGTGGCTCAGCTTTTCTTCTTCAAATTGTGTACTCCTGAGACCTCAGGTCGGCAGAGCCATCTATGCCCCACCATCACTCCTGCATCTCGGTGCAGCCCCTGCTCAATAGCTGTCACGTTTGTCCTAGTCTCAGTACCATTGTCTTTCTTTATTATTTTTCGAGCTGGGAATGTGAACATAGTTAAAAATATAAAAAAATAAATAACAACTCTTGTGCCGCTCCGTTGTGTGTATGATGATGGCCATGTGTCTACTGCTCTCATCGCTGGTAGAGCCCGTGTGGCCCCGCTCGCAGGAATATTGACACCGAGACTAGAACTGTTAGCTGCAGTCATGGGCATGCAGTTGGCTATCTGTCATTCAATTTCCTCTGTCTACCAGCAAGTGTTGCAACCATTTGGACAGACAGTCTGAATGTGCTGTACCGGATCCGAGACCGTGCGCGGAGCTTCAAGCCGTTCATTGCAACACGTATCGGAGAGATTCAGCAAAACACCAGTTCCACTCAGTGGCGTCATGCGCCGACTAAAGTGAACCCGGCACGTTCTCTCCCGAGGTTCGTCAGCCCAGGCTCTGATCCATAACGAACTCGTGTGGTTGGCGCCAGACTTTCTCCGCAAAGAGGAAGCAGAATGGCCAGCTCAGCAACCTCAAGAGCCAACGTGTACTGCCAACTTGGAACAGAAGAGTGCAGACCCATTGCGGCAGGCACCAGTCGTGCTAGCTGCAGTGGCAGCTGAGGCCAAGGCACCTTGGAGCTTGAATGCAACAAGGTTTGCCGACATCAACCGTCTCATACGACACCAAGCATGGGTGATTCGTTTTGTGCAGAACTGCTGCAAGCCAATAGAGCTCCGTGGGACTGGCCCATTGTCTACTGAAGAGCTGGAGAGCAGTCGAGCTGGTGTGATTGCTGCAGCACAAGAAGAGTCTTTGGAAGAGTACCGTTTGGTGAGAGATGGAAAGCCTATCCCAGCGTCAAGTAAGCTGGCAAAGTTACGACCAATGGTGAATGGTGATCCAGTGCTGTGTGTTGACAGCCTTCTGCAAAATGCTGCCATCCTGGACGAGCAAGCAAGATGTCCTGTGATTCTGCTGCGCGGACTCTGGGTTACTCGGCTCATTGTGAAGAAGGATCATGAGAAGAACCGTCATGCCGGCGGCTGTCTGATCTGTCACAGAAGTATTGGCCGGTTTCTTGCTGGCCGAGAGGATACAAAAGCGTGTTTGAAGAAGTGTGCTCATTGTCAACGGCAGGCCACGAAGCCAGGTACGCAGATAATGGCGCCACTACCTACCGTCCGTATGTCATTGCCGCTGAAAGCATTTTCGCGGGTCGTGGTGGATTACGCCGGACCTTGCACAACCAAGCAGGGACGCAGAAAACCTCGGGCGAAGGGGTACCTGTGTCTAGTTCAGTTGCCTTCAGTCCTGGGCTGCTCATTTGGAAATGGCAACCGGCCCATTGTTCAGATACAGGTCGTCTCCGATAACTGCACCAACTTCGTCGGCGCCACCAACAGGATGAAGAAGCCTCCGACAGAAATGGAGGGAGATGTGCAGCGTCGGGCACGGTCAAAATTGCCCGAAACCCTTGGTCCCCTACTTTTCTTGGTCCCCTATTTTAAAGGACTTACCTGCAGTCTTCCCTGGAACATCTTTGTTTGCTGATGACACGACCTTTCTTACCTCATCGGCTTCCCTCACTGGCCTGAAAAACAACTTGCGTGCTGGCATTCACGAAGTTCTTTCCTGGACGTCGTCCTGGAGGCTGTCCCCAAATCTATCAAAAACAAATATCATGCTCTTCCCGTCCCAGCAGGAATTCACATCTCTCGTCCATCCCAATTTCCACATGCAATTGACATAGTGTCTTCTCACAAACACGTTGGCATTGTAATTGACTCTGCATTATCTCAGGTGCCCCACATCGAATATATCTGTCACAAATCAAGCAAATCCTTAGGAATTCTCCCTCCCCACTGCTCCTACCTCCAAATCTCTTGCAAGCTTCTTTTTTATTCAGTCTACTAGTATCTTCGCCCAGTATTCGATTATGCCGGTACGTCTTGGACTGGATTGTCCTCGTCCACTGCTGCAAAGCTTGAAATACACCACAAGAAAATCCTTAAAATTCCCCTCTGTCAACCCCGCATGCTCTCATCATCCGCTCTTTATAATCTCGCTCACACCACTCCGCTATCACATAGACGCAGTGCACACCTGGCTGCTCTTGTCCTTCCATTAAGCTTGAGTTGTTCCCACCTCATGTGTTTTAATTGGTTCTCTTCTCTAAGAACTAGCGACTCGTTCGTGCTCCCCAAGTGTAACTCATCCACTCCTTTGCGCTCTCCTCTCTTTATTGCTTTTTCTGTTTGGCTCACTCTTCCCCGAGAAGTTAAGGATATGGTCTCACTCCGCCTGTTCAAGATCCGTGCCGCCCCTTATTTACTACGACATAAGTAGCTCATTATCCACATGTCCTTTCAGTCTCTGTTGCTTTTCACTGCTCCTATTTTTGTTTGTTTGTTTGTATTCCTTATTTAGAGTGGGAAGTCCAAAACAGGCCCTAGCCAAATAACAATGGTCCCACTAGTGAGGGAATGCTGTATATCTGTGCATAAGGATCAGTGAGTGTAACTGCAACTATTAGGGGAAGAAAAAGAGAGAAGAAAAACAACTCAAAACAGGAGTTGCGTCTTGCATAGGAAGCAAATAACGGAAAGAGCAGTGCATACAGCATTTATAAATAGGCTTATTTATCTGGCAAGCGAAAAGGCAAGAGCCATTGACTTAAAGCGATTGCGTTTATCTTTCTTGCCTAACCGCAGCGGGGAGCTGGTTCCATAAGATGGTCACAGCATAGGTAGCACGTTTGGCAAGATATGCAGTTGGGCTGGCTGGGACAATCAGTAAATTGCTGTGCCCACCACGAGTTTGAGTGGAATTACTGCGGCTGAAAAAGTTAGCGAACAACATGCTGCTGTTACAGGAGTCATGGAGACAACGCCAGATAAAAACCAGAAGGTGCATGTCGGCGCATGTGGTCAATGTTTGGATGTTCATGCGCGTAAGAATATTGCTTGTGGGTGTCCCGGGAGGTACTAGTACATGTACCCGACAGACTGTGCGTACAGCACGCTTTAAGAGCCCATTCAGCCGTCCACTTTGCTACACTGTGAGGAAGGGTAAGTAAGCAGACGCGGCATACATAAAGTGTGATAAAATGGAAGAACGAAAATGGGCTATGCGACATTGAACAGGCAGGAATGTAGCGTATCGTCTGAGCACGCCAACTTGCGACATGGTCGACCATGGTATTCCAGCTCATGTCCACATCAAAGTGGAGACCAAAATATTTCTCAGAGCGAACAGTTGGCAGAGGCAGTCCATTACATTGCACTTGCAAGTCAAATGTTTGAGATCACACTGGCGATATCGGCATGATCTGTGTCTTCGTTTCATTCAAGATGAGACAGCGGTTCCTGAGCCAATTGGCGAGGTGCTGGACAGCACTTGAGAGATTTTGGGATACCTCATTCGTGCTCATGGTGCTGGATCTAATTGAGATATCGTCCGCAAATTGCAGGGTCGCAACTTTGTAAGGGGACAGCTCTTTTGCAATGTCACGGATGTAGAGAGTCGTTGTCTTGCAATGTGGCTGTCCCCATCCGACCCTGCACTGTGGTTTTGTTGTTGCAAATGTGAGGTGTGAGAGAAAACAAACAACAGGGGCCCGAGAACTGACCCCTGTGGTACTCCGGAGAAGCTGGTGTATGGTGAGCTGTGTACCTGATCGACTTTAACATACTGTGTCCGATCTGAGAGGTAGTCTGCAAGCCATTGCAGCACCGTTCTACCAATTCCGACCATTTGAAAATTCTCTTTCTTTACTGAGTTGTTGCTGCTGTTGATTTGCTACTCCTTTGTTTTCCCTCTCCTTACTTATACTTTTCGCCGTGGTTGGCAATCACTCACTCTCTTATTGGCCGGTGTTTTCACCGAGTCTTGATATGTTGTAATAAATATACCCCCCCCCCCCAATGATGGAAACGAGCAACGATTTTTATTTTATTTTTTTATTTTTTTATTTCACCGTCCAATGCAGAAGCCAATGCAAAGGAGGGGGCGTTAACCAGCCATGGCAAGAGAAGAAAAAGAAAGAAAGAAGGATTTAGGGCATTGTTTGGTCGGGTGCGCGTTGGACCTGACAAGAATGCAAAACTTCAACAGATCGTTACTCAGTCAAATCTCTCAAGTCAAACAATCCAAATATCCAGGTCGGATAAAAAAACTCTCAGCTGTCGGTAGAAGCAATTCGCGAAGCGCTGCCATCAATGGTTCTTGAGATAAATCATTCGTAAGTTGAGCTGCGATCTCGGCAATTTCAAAAGCGGGCAGTGCGACTTGAGTATCGAGAATTTGAGACTTTTCGTCACGCTGACTTGCTCAAATTTGCACGGGTTTCACTTTTGATATTCTGAAGAGTGAGCAGCGAAAAATCGAAACTCTGCGATTTGATGAAAACGAAAATAAAGTGAAACTGGTCTAAGGCGACCACTCAAGGGACCTTCAAAATGTGGTCTTTGTATACAGTTAGTCTCCTTATCCAGTGTCATTTGACTGGAAGCGAAAGTCCTTCGTCCTGGTGGTTGGGTTCACTTGGACAGTTGGTCGCCTTATCAGAGTGGTTACCTTGACAGGTTTTACTGCAGCTGGAGCAGGACGTGCTTGGGCAAATTTGGCAAGTTCGGGGCATTTTTCGCACTGTCGCTGCACTCTAGCGGTGGACATACATATGTACCATATTTACAGTGTCTTGGCAGGCTGGCTAGCTCATGGCTATCATGATTGATTTCATTCTCTTCCTCTGCCAGATACACCACCACGCACCATTATTCACCCCAGTGTCTGGAGATATGTGGATTTTGTAGAAAAAAAATACCTTCCCACTTCCAGGAAGCCCAAGATAATCAAGATTGAGCCCGGAGTAGAACTGAAGTTATCATCCAAGGAACACGAAAAAATGCAGACTTTTGAATATTTCCTGGGGCTTTATTAAGAAGGGTTAAAACTCATTCTTTGTGACCCGATAGGAAACCCCCTAGAGGTGACCCTGCGTACGCGCCTGAGTATATGTATGCCTATAGGGTGAATATTATTGTGAAACCGACGCACTGCAACTGCTGTCGACATTAAGTTTTAGTAACCGGTGTGAGGCACCGTAACTGGCTTGCAGGGCCTAGTGTGTCACTATGATTCTTCATTATTGCGAGTACGTGTGGATGATTAATCTACGTTTAATCAGAGTAGGGAAGAATGTTCAGAAGATCCCGAAGTCTGAACCAACGACTGTGTGTCACATGCATGATTGTGCTTTACTGCTACGCATCTGCTTCCAGTGTGCTAGCATTCATGGTTGAATTGACTGTTGATCTGAGTGATCAACGTGCTCATGTCCTGCGAGTTTCCGGATGCATGCGAGCTTGTGCAGCGCTGTGCTATGCTGCGCTGCTTTTGTTTAGCTCCTGGTCGTCGGACTTTAGACTAGTTGGTATGAACAATTGCGTTCGGAGTTCATGTAGAAAGTTCAAGGTTGTTGTTTCTTCGAATCGCTTTCCGTTGTGCACGAATGTGGAATGTGTCACTGTGTGAATGTGCCTTCCATTTAGTGACTTTTTCGTAAATAAAAATACATGTACTTTTAAAAAGGATTATCCAGAAACTCTAGGCCTGAACAGGATATTATTTTAATACTCAATGAAATGCCACGTGTTCAGTAGCAAGTACTAATATTACAGTACTAGAGTACAACTAAAACAAAGAAAGTTAGTACCTGCACGCGGTATGTAGCGTCCGGCAGATTCGGCCGGCAGAGAAATGGGCAGAATTCGGTACTTTTTCGTGTAAGTTTCATGCATGTTTGGTATGTGGATAAAGAAATGGAGCAGAATTCGAGGAATTGCCCGCCATAAGGTTTGTATGGTTCTGCCAATTTTACTGCTTTTCGAGCAGAATCTGCCGGTCCCTACCGGTATGCACAGCCAAGTCAGGGGAGGGGGTTGGTGTGGTATCAGCGTAAAGAGTGTAGTGAAGAAAGTGCTGGAATGTTTGAATCTGTAGACACAGCTTATAGAAAGGAGAGATTGCCGCGGAACCTGTTCAAACGCTTTGAACTTTACTGATATCCCAATCATTTCTACTTGCTCCTTTGTTCTGCTCCCCTTCAGGATTATGAAACCCCCATGGTCAGGCCTGGCCAACATGTTCCTAACCCGCACAACCATACAGTTGAACCACAGCAACGTCACACGCAGGCGACAGTACCTACTAAGGCACTATCGAAAAATGCTGACTATCCTCACGCCGTGCCAGCTTCTTTGGCTGGAAATGCATCAAGAACGACCAGCTCCGACGCTGTCGGTCGCAGGGCAGCTAGCGCCATCTCAGTGAGCCACAGCCACCAGTCAAATGGCAGTTCCAAGCATCCTGAAGGCAACTACAGGGAACAGCAATCACATCCACCCTTGTCAAGCACTAGTCAGGCTCCTGTGGTGTCTCAGTATGCTGCTGATACTCAAACCTTGCCAACTGATCTGAGGGTAAGATTTATTACCAGGTGGATGACACCATGACAAATTTGTGCATCCACTTGTAAGCTTAGAATTGACTTCAAAACTCACTACGTTGCTTGCTGTGTGTGTGTGTGTGTGTGTGTGTGTGTGTGTGTGTGTGTGTGTGTGTGTGTGTGCGTGTGTGTGTGTGTCTGCGCGCGCGTTGCCATGCCAGCACAGTTTATAATTATTGTCCTACTGTGACTGACTTTCAGAGAGCATGTCTGAGAAGAGAGCAATGGTCCGCCTATTGTAGACCGCCTAGTGCCATATGTTTTACATTGTGAGAGTAGGGAGCCCCACATCGTCCAATTCTAGCAAAAGACGAGAATATGTCTTTGACCGTGTCGATCGAATGTGGTGGATCTACTCAACAAAGACTATTCAAGAAGAGGTACCCCTGCAAGCCTGGTTCATGAATGAACAGATGTGACAGGCATCAACGCCTTCACAATATCCCAGAACTTTGCTAGTTCTTGCACATCCAGAAAATGCTCATTCCTGCACTGGTCAATAAGCTTGTAGATAGTCATGGCGTCTGGTTGCTAAGTGGCAGCCAAGGAGAAGAGAAGGGTATAATTCTGTGAAAGAGTCTAAAAAGCAGTCGTTACTAGCCTAATCTTGCAACCATGGCTAGCAGCATATGTGTCAGCTTGGTGAAAAAGTGATGCTCATGGTCAGTACATATTTGTACTTGTTACTGTGTGTCATTCATCGTGACGGTCGAGTAATCCGATTATGCCAAAGCACATATTCCCAAAAAGCAGTTCCTCATGTGCCAAGTAACGTTGACACATTGCTTGTTATTGTAACTCTGTCATTATACGAAATTCCTTTGCAAGTAATTGAAGTTTTGCCAGAAATTGAGCTCATCCTTCGTAATTGCCGTTACGGGTATATTGTACTTTAGTTGCATATAGCCAACAATAGTGTATGGTGAATCCTAATGTGTTGTGTACATCATAAATGCCGCTAGTGATAGCCTGCACTGAAAACTAAAATTATACAACTATAATAACTTATATCATAGATCTTAGACATGGAAATGTATGCAGGTGTCAAATGACACCGTTTGGCCGTTCTAGGAGTACTGAAAGTGGTGGCCGTCCTAGGGTTAAAATGAGCGAGTTCTTTGTGCATTCTGATTCCAAAATTAACCAAAAAAGGAGCGGAAATAGACAACACATTGAAAGTATTATGAACTGGCTTACGTTCACAAAGTAAAACATAATATTATTAGCGATAGGAGAATGAAAAGATTGGACTGAGTCATTGTCCTTTTTGTTGTACCTTCGCGCACAGCATTCAGGACATAGCGGCATGCTCAGTGCTGCTACAATGTAACATGTGCATACCTGTACTATACTTTGAGAAGTACCCTTGCCATGATGATTTGATGCAATGTTTCAGCGCTTCTTTTTAAAGCGGAGCATCACGGACACTTCAATGGTCTCCTCCAGGGCGCTTCTTTGTACACAGTTGCGGAAAAGTTGCGAAGTAGTTGATGAAAATGAAGAAAGTTGCGAAAGTTGCGATTTCTTTCAAAACAGCAAAACTTTGCAAAAAAGTGGCGAGAATCTTTGGGAAAGCGCTAGTCACGGGACAAGGTAAAAGTTCAGATCTTCGATCAACGGAGTGGGGCCGTTCACACCCGTGGTCAGTTTCCCCTTGGCCATATGTTTGGCCATGAATTTGTGGTGGGGCAATTACAAAAATTATCTGTACATTTTGTATTACATTCTGTACTATATCTTGCATTCGCCATACACGATTTTCCGATGGGCACTGTCTGAAAATGCAGGTTGCGATGCACTCGTACCTCTAGGGTTCAGAGTTCTCGCCAAAGACAAAATCTACGCATGCGCGTCTTATAGCCATGGGATTTTTCCCTTGACAAATGCCATTGGGCCCACGGCCATGGCTTTGCAAAATATTTCCCGAGAGCTTCTTCCTTTCCCCCAGTACCATGGTATCCATAACAATGTTCCCATAACCATGGTTTTACCCGTGTGTGTGAATCCTCTATTACAAGATACACGAAATAGCCTTGGATGCATTTCCATACCCAACAGGTAGATTTCTCCCGCACAAACCTGAAAAGCACGCGCTCAAACCTGAGGTGACTACGCGGTCGAAAAGTAAAATGAGCTGCCTGGAAAACAGGTTGCAGCTAGAAATCGTACTCGGTCAATATCAAATACTTTATTCTTTGCTTGATCAGCTACGTGTTCACACCTTTAGGTCACACTGAGGGAAATGTTGAAAATAATCCGTGGTTACCATGGGCAGTTGCCGCTGTGCGGGAGATTTGAGAGATTTAATCCACTCGATGAAAATCAGCTCGAGGCCTCGCTTTTCCGCCGAAGATTATAATCATCCGCGGCTTCCACTGGATTTCTTTGAGTTTCCTTGTTTTTGATTGCGTTATGAAGTAGAGCTATACTATAGAGGCTGTGCTGATGCAGCTCTGGCTCAGAAGCAGGGTTGACAGACTGCCAGAAGCAAATGGTGACAAAAAATTGCTCGCGTGAGTGAGATTTTTTCATTGTGCGTATGCAGTGTGGCCGTGATGAAAAGAAGAAAAATTATTGCCGGTTTACAATCTGAGGATTGTTCCCTCAATGTGACCGGCCCCTTAGCGTGATGTCTATCTCCCTCATTTCGTTGCCCATGATATAATTCCTGTCTTAGTCATTTTAATTTTTGTTTTATTCATGAAGAGAAGGGACCGAAAACGGTCGGTTCGGAGTTTTTCTCAGTGTTCATTCCGACCTGTGTGGATTGCGCAGATGTATGGATCGTTTGCTCCCACACTGGAGCTCCTGCTATTCCGCCGATTTGACTTGACACTTGACTGACTCACGTATGCCATCCAGAGCACACGAGAAGTCCATCGAACCGTCGACTCGGCAAACCTGCAAGAAAGAGACAATGCCTGCTCAATACACAGTGTTTCGGGGAATTAACCCCTCATCAGTTGAGCTCATTCCAAAAAATCATCGCCCAAATCGCAACCACTAGTTCGTACTGTTGTGCCCAGCGCGGGCTGGCGACTAGCTGGTTTGGAGGTGACAGCTTTGTGAATGACCTAGGGTCCTCTACATCTGTTCGCACTGTCCAGGAGCGACGCTGACTCACGCTGCTATCTGGTGATCTGGTGTTCACGAAGTGTTTGTCGCTCTGGAAACGGAGCGTCTCTGTAAGTTTGTATCCCTGGTGATGTTTGTGCCTGGTAAGCACTATATAAGCGGTGCTCTTCAGGCACAATCTTCCTCAGCCTACTCAAGCTCAACTGATGAAACACCGTGTATTGAGCAGGATTTGGTGCTTTCTTTGCAGGTTTGCCGAGTCGAAGGTTCGTTGGACTTCTTGTGTGCTCTGGATGGCAGGCGCGAGTCTAATCAAACAAGTGACAAGTCAAATCGGCGGAATAGCGCGAGCTACAGCTTGGGAGCAAACTCATTCCTAAAACAAATCATCGCCGAAGTCACAACCACTATTTCGTCTCATTGCTTTATTCGTCCTTTGGTGTTGTTTGCATTCATGCAGCAGTCCGTCAAATTGGAAAGAAACGCCAAGGGCACAGATTTGGCACTGAGAAGACGACGCCAGAATAACATTGCGGCCGCACGACACCGATTGAAGAAGAAGAGGATTGTTGAGGGGTACATTCAGATAATCGAAAGACTGTCAGCTGAGATTTTGGAGCTTCGGTGGACAGTGCTACACCAGCAGAAAGAAATAGCTGATCTCAGTGCGCAGAAATTGGGAATGCACATTTATCCAAAATGAACAGAGCTTGAAAGCTCAGTGCCCTCGCTAGGCCATTCTCCCTAGGCCCTCTTGCATGTTATTCGAACTGCTGTAAATGCTGTTGCAATTGAGTATAGTATCGTATAGGAATAAGTACCGTGCAGACAATAATTTTCATAAAGCAATAAAAACGCATCGAATGAACATGGACAGGATGCAGAACTGGCCGAGGTGGAGCCGGGGACCGAGCGGAGGAAGAATCGGAGATTGACACAGATGAGGTATCGGAGGATGACATGAATGATGATGCTGCGGATGAAGGTGATGGTTAGTTAGATGGAGATGATGATCGTCAGAAGCCTGCTGTGTATTTGCAATTGTCAACTGACGCTAAGTGTTTGGAGGTGTATGATGATTTTTGTTTTTCTGGTTTGTGTCGTGCACGGTATCCCCGTCTGTTGAAAGTTCTTGAAGCTGTGTGCATTCGTTTGCGTAAGCCTGTGCTCTGTATAATCTCTCTCTCTGTTTTTTTGGTGCACAAAATGCATCTCTGGCGTTGATTGCCGTCTTGCTTACACTTCTTCCGCGCCTTTGATCTCGTACTCCCCTGTATGTACTAGTCTTGTGCAAACCCTCCTTCTAGTCTGTTTCATTTTGCCCCGAGATGTTTTGATGCATAGTGATTATGATGCTCATCATTCGCTCCCTTGTCACTAGACAGTTCTCTCCGTTTGGTGTAGCGAATTCAAATAAAGAAGTCAACAGCAACAAACAAAAGAAGCATGTTGTTGCGCTGAAATTGTTTTGTGAAGTTCTTCCCCTGTTTGTCCACAGTTTGTTTCTCTCACTTCACAGTTGTCACATTCTGGTTTTCTCAGCTTCTCTAGTGCCACCTACATGTACGTACCATGTGCAGGCAGGCACAGTGGGTTGGTCTAAGACCATGATTGAGAAACGAGAGGTAGATCTACCAGGTTCAAGTCCTGCTTGGCAGCGGAAGGATTTTTTCCAACCGTGCTGCGACCCACAGTTAATTGGGAACTCCTGGCCTGGCATGAGTAATACATGGATGTGGCAAATGGGATCGAGGCCTTTGGCCTCTGGTTGGTGGATCTGATCTATCCTCCGCCACTGTTTAGGAGCCGCATCTGACGCCTGTTCATGGGGTGGTGGCGTCCCACGGAAGCGGAAAGGTGATTCTTGACCAGGGTGTTGTACGTCTCCTTGTTCTTGACCTGCTCGGTACACAACGGTGTTTTTCACAGTAATACTAATACATATTACAGGGTGCGACAGAGCTCTCGGCCATTGAAGAAAAATGTTGAGTCACCTCCACCATTACACTGCGCTCTTTAGCCGACTAGACCCTCCTGCACACAACCATCACCATTGCGAGGACACTTCCATGGACGATATTGATAAACTCTTTCAGACAGCTGTTTCGCTAATACATAGCTCATCAGTGAAAGTAGATGTTGAATGATTAAAAATAGAGACCAAAATGCTCTTATATAGGGGGTTTCCACATACAAAACTGGCAAAGCTGAGGTGATAACGCAGGAAAAGGAAAGTGTGAAGTACTGTTGACGCGCATTGGACATGCATGCAGCGTCGGAAATTCGGCGCGGAAAATCAATCACTATTCAATGCAGAAATAACGTACCAGAATCAGAGTACTATGTAGCTAGTGAGAGTCTGTGTGCTATGTATTAGCGATGTATTAGCGAAACAGCTGTCTGAAGGAGTTTATCAATCTCGTCCACGGAAGTGTCCTCGCAATGGTGATGGTTGTGTGCAGGAGGGTCTAGTCGGCTAAAGAGTGCAGTGTAATGGTGGAGTTGACTCAACATTACTAATACACTGTAGACTAATGTTGTTATTTTTAAATTTTTTACCGCCCACCCCCGCACAAAGTCCTTGGCTACAAAAAAAAATTAAAATCTCTCCAAATCTCTCCATGCTGTTGTTTTTTTATTTTACTGTAAAACCCGAAAGTCTAACGAGACACAAAGTCTAACGTTTCAACGACCAATTCTTTTTCGTTATTTGAAAAAAAAAACGTTATCGCGAGAGGTCTGTGTAAAGATGCGCATACAGATGGGTGGCCAGCTAGCCAACGTTAAACTTTCTGCACGTAATCATGCCAAAATTACAAAAACGTTAAACTTTTTGGTTGTTAGACTTCCGGTTTTACAGTACTTCATCAGATTTACAGGCAAAGATAACTTCTCACCGGCCAGGGGCCAGTTGCTAGAAATGATGAAGAATGCCTATGAGAACACAGAGTTCGGCTTGGAAAAGGTGTTAGCGCTCGCTGTAGCCACAGTACGTATAATAATTATGGAAATATGCTATAGTGTCGGGTGGTGAGTCGGAAAGGTGTTATAACTCGCTGTAGCCAGTGCGTTGAAGTCCACGAAGTGATTTTACCTTCACAACAACGAACAGAGCTCCTTCCTGCAGACACGAGATAGTAAATTAGAAATAGTAGAGATGGTAAATTAGTAAGTAAGGGAAAGGATACGAAGAGGAAGAAATGATGTTGTTATCAGGAGCGTCGGTTCACAGGATGAAAAGGATAGATACGACTAGGGGAATATGGGGATCATTTAGCTTTGAGGGCTGGATTTCAAGTGCATTCTATTCACTTTCCAGCGGCTAAACGGCACTTTCGGACCGTAGTTTCAGTGAGCAAAGGATCCGGTGTTTGAAGGCATTCGCTATTATCCGAGATTTTGCGCAAAACGACTGTTTGTCCAAATGCGGAAGTATGGCACTAAAGCAGGGCATAGTACATGTGAAACCAGTTTTCGAGCGACATACAGTACCTTTATCAGTTCGGGGACCATGAGCCAGAATGCGAGATTAGGCAGGGCCTTCTTGCCCCGTGCACCACGGTGAAGGTACATGAAGGCCGTTCCAGCAACCAGGTATGTGACTATCAACAGTAGCAAGCTGAGCACCACAGGCACATGTAAGATATCATGGAAAAGACACAAGTAGTACAGTCAACTTTGCATATAACGACACCTCACGGGGCATCAGAAAAGTGTCCTTATTCGCGAAGTGTCCTTGCATCTGAAGTCTCACTTAAAAAATGAATTCAGGTAGATGGCACTTTGCTCTGGGCATGGAAATTCTATTGTTATTTGTGAGTCGTCGTTATATCCGCAGTCGTCTTTATCGAAGTTGACTGTATAGTAACTAAAGGAGTGGAGAGTAGGATCAACATTTTTACCAGGTAAGATGATCCATCCACTAGTGTAAAGTACGGACTGCTGTTGCAGATTATGAGCCATGTAGAACAAGTAAGGGTGGGTATTGATTGTTTAGTGGCGTGTATGGCCATTTTCTCCTACCGAGCAGAAGGAATTCTTTAAAGCAGCCCACCAATTTCCTCAGCATCCTGTTCACTCACCACACATCCATGATGGTTCCCAGACTTATCGAGTTGTGCTCCGGGTGTCGATGCGGCGAGGTCGGGCCGGCCGACGGAGGAGCTGGTTCGCGACTGGTAGGCTGAGGCTGTGGCGGCTGGGTTGTGTCTGGTGCAGGCGCTGGCTTTTGAACACATGCGTACTTTGAAGTCAACGTGAAGTGCTGAGCAATGATCAGAGTGAACAGGAACAGCCCGAAATCATAGTGCACAGCCGCCGGTTCTGTGCAACTACTGAGCAACTCACTACTTTGAAAGTCGGTGATAGATATCTCTAAGGTACAGGTGAGCCTAGGACGACCGTGGAATGGCGAGACTAACTTACGTAAAGACTAGTCTGACTTACGTAATGGCCTTCTGGTTTCTCCCCGTCCAGAGTGAGCTTGTGGTCCTGTCCCTGATCACAGGCAAGCTTGAACACTGACACCCTGCATAACAAACAGAGGATAGCATACTACATGATCAACATACAACAACCATAACGTTTTTTGCCTATGAGATCGCCGTTCCCATACGTAATGGTCGGCGGATTCTGCGTCATATCGAACTGCGTTTGCTGGCGACCACAGACAGAACTGCGTTGCTGGCATACCTGAACGGGCATAGAAATACGCAATGATAACAGTATTAGAGTTCTCCAGCTCGGCTGTGGATGTTCAATGGGACGTTATTCTCATAGTGATTGCTAGGTATTATTCTAGCATGAGTACTGGAGATAAAAGTACAGCTAAACCCCAAGCCACAAACTTGAATAGGACGAAATCCTGGGTTGACAGAAAACGAAACCTAGATCCAGGTCTCATATTGCACAATTTCACTGACATGAAATTCTCATGATTTGGTGAAAATCGAAGTTCTTGTAACCATTATTATGCGGTGCCCTCCACGTTTTCTTACATCCTGGCTGATGTGCCGACTATATTACATAAAATGTACTGTCGCAAGTAGTAACATGCCGGTGTTTGCTACTCGGATTCCTTCCCGACGGTACATTCTTAATATTATTATCATTCTCAGTTCAGTTCAGTTTGTTTATTTACGGATTCTCCAGAGGTAAATGGATACCTATCATGGGAGTCTCACCAAACCAATACAAAAATGAAAATAATATTATGTCTGGAGTGCAAAAAATTCAAAATCTGAGATTTGTTTAAGTCAAAGGAGAGGACGGACATCAATAGATTGAGAACCAGGGGTGCTAATAGAACACTGGGAAGGCACTAAAACAAAATAATTGCATTAGCGGATTCTCGCATCCATTCTAAATGGAACTCAGGACGGCAGAATTGACTGTGAGGATGACATTGTATTTGAGAGAGAGGGAAAAAATGAAAAAGAGCGGTGCATACAACGACCAAACGCCTGGGTCCTGTTCTTCGTCTTCTCTCTAGATCGTAGCATCTATTTCAAGTGCTCGTATGCTTTATGCAGCAGTGGTTTTCTCATCAGGCAGGCGTGCATTTCCTACAGTTGACAGTACGCAGAGCTCCGGTAGGCCACTCAGTGGCGGATCCAGAGATCTCTACAGGGGGTTCTAGTATAGTCAGAACTGAATAGCTGATACATGTACATGGGTACGCTTATGGCTGCCAGTGGTACATTTACGAAATTTAGGGGGTCCCGCGGAACCCCTCCTGGATCCGCCTCTGCCACTATGGCATAGATCATATGCACGCAGTGTTATTGGAATTCTGACAGACTGCATTGGTGACCGGCATATCCACAACACTCACTATCACTTACTGCTACGTTGTTAGAGCACTTGGTTTCCGTGAAGGCAGTGCACGGATTGAAGGAATACTCGTACCTCCCGCTCTTTACGTTTGTGAAGCTGCGCAGTCAAGCAAGACACACAACACAATCAATGATTGAACCATACACAAAACCACTATCCAGACTATTTCAGATTTGGACCAGAATGGGAAACACACTGACACCATGAAGCAAAGTTCTTTATGCCTGGAACCTTTTCGTGAAAAGTCCACTTTCCTACTATTAGTAAAGTAAAGAATGAGACAGGGTGGCAGGGTAGATCCACTTAATTTAGTACTGATATCACAGCCCACAGTTAAGCCTGTGTTAGAAATTCTGAAAGCGGGCTCCCCGGTAGTGCATTGTGTCAAGAGTACATACCCCCCCCCCCCCCCAGAGTGTGCAATGGTGCCCTGCCTCGAGACCGGCCTTGTGCTGGTGTGGAGTGTATTCATGACATCAGAAGATCCGATTCCGCTCGACCAAGACCTTATGCAGACATTGCAGAGCTGGATCGGCGTTGCACACTCTGGGGGTTATATACTCTTGATTGTGTACTCCACTTGCCTGCGCACCGCCAAGTCAAGGGTTCGAGCTCCCCCCCCCCCCAGCCGCATATCTAAAATTTAATGCAAATCCGCATGAAGCAGCTCACCAGATCGAGGTGTGGGACCCACGGTCCTCTTCACTTAGTACAGACGAGTCGAACGAGCTGTACTGGCGGTACCCCGAGCCGGCCTCACACCCCTATATGGAAAATTCCCCTTGTCCAACATCCAAGACAAAGCAAATACAATCATGTAGTAGTCATACTGGCCGAAGATTTAAAAAAAAAAATCATTCAGCATCGTGCATGGTCAGTCGCGTTTTCAAGGACAGCGTTCATTGTTGAGGCGACGGTTTCAAATAGGAGATACGTTGCAAACCGGAACGGACTCAGCATTCACTTTCTCTCTTGGTATTTTCATTAGAAACCAGACCTCACAGTGAGATTACGATGTGGTTTACTCCGAGCCAAAATTTCATGGCTCTGCGATGACCAGAAGCGCCATACCAAGCAGGTGAGTTTGACGTGTTGCTTTGCACTGCGACTTGAGTTTTACGTCTTTCGAAAAATCAACATCTTGTCGCAGGTAAACAGCGGCTCGCCTCTCGCAAATAAAGCACCGTATACCAATGAAAACTAATGGAAGCACACACAAGGCTTATTGTTACTCTGTACTGGGTGTCGTGGAGCGATAGCAATTACCTAATTTCAGAACTCAGAGTGAATTTGATGTGCACTCTAAAACCTTTCCGGTTTGGAGCCACCTCTGATTTGAAGCGAAAAATTGGGCAACTAACGTGTTACTTGGAGGCAATGGGTCAACACGAAGGAGTGACTCATTTCAACTGACTCTCGCCTCAGAGCAAACTTCAACATGCCAGTTTTCTTCCACAAACATATTTCGAGTGAACAATCCACGCTGATGATCGGTTTGGGTCAATACAAATTAGGCTGTCAAGCCGTTCTGGTATCGAACCGTCTCCTCTACAGTGCTGCTCAATGAAATCCAGTCACGTAACACAAGTCTGCGCCTTGTAACAGTCTGTGCCTTGTAACATTCCCCAGCCCAGTCAGTGTTCTAAGGTCTATGGCTGCGCGACGCCAGGGCGGTACTGTGTGACGGCTTGGATTTTATTGAGCAGTGCCGTAGTATTGGGACTTACAAGGGTTTAGAACTAGGTCCGTTGTTGTTACTGATTTCCATGAGGCTGATAAATCCACTGCCATCATCCATGTCGCAAACACACGACGTGCCCTCACGAACTTTGCAGTTGGCCGCGTTCGCCGGATGAATGGGCAGGAGGCACAGACTTGATGCCAAGATCAGCGACGCCGGGAGCATCGACGATGAGATCATTGACATTGTAAACATATATCCGGGCTCTGCGCTGCGTAAAGCAATCTAAAGTCTATAGTTTGAATCAATTCATCGTAATGCCATTGGGCTATAAACTCCCCTCACCCTACAAAACCGATATCGCGAGACAGCACACCCAAGAATACTAAATTAATTGTTTGTAAACTGAATTGCATATCTCGACTCTCGTGGACAAAACTCATCTTCCCGGCCTGCACGTGTTGCCCTCTAACACTGTGCTCATGCATACCTACTCACTGAGTAACTCAGTCAGACTGGATCAGCGAGTACGAGTACTGCTGGTTCGTCACGGCTGCATTGAATGTCATACGTGACGCTTGCCCAGCATTAGTCAGCACTACATTATAGTCGACAACAGTTCCCAATCTTGAATGTCAATTGAATGTCAACATTCAGTGTTGATCACGGGATATGGTGCGCCCTCACTATCAGCAATGTAGATCTAAAAACAAAACAAAACATTGCTACTAGATCTACTGACGTCGCCAGTGCTAATGGCAAGGTTATCGACGTAATCTCTTCGCTCCCTCTCCAATACACAACATGAAAATACTGAAAAATACGTGATTAGCACCCACAGAATTCCTCTCATAGAAGGCTCTGAGCGAGACAGCTAACTATGTGCACCTTACATTTGCCGGGGTAACGAGTATAGACTGCAAGCTACTTTGATGGAAGTAGATACATGATAGTGCACGCACATGCGCGCACAGACACACACACACAGGAACACACACACACACACACACACACACACTCACATACACACACACACACACACACACACACACACAGGAACACACACACACACACACACACACACACACACACACACACACATACACACACACACAGACACACACACACACACAGAGGACATATCCTTCCGCCGAGACGGCACCTAAAATTCTTGATTCCTGAGACAATTCAAGCCATACTCCATTAGATCCTGCTGAAGTATCAAGCAAATATGATGCAGAAGAATAGCAAAATAGTGAGGCTTGCGAGGCAAGTGAACTAGAGAGATAGAAAAATTGTATTGCGGCCATTGGATCAACAATGGACAAGTAGTTATTACAGAGTATCATAATTCATAATCTTTAGCAACAACTAAATTGCTGCGTAACTGCACACAAAGAGAACCTGCTCTGAGATAGCATTCCGTTATTTTTAAAATTATCTGCAGAATTGTCAATTCCAGCTTTCCAAGTCAACAGAATGCCATTTCGGTGGTATTTGCTATTTCCAGCCGGTACGGTTATCGTTACGGTAACTAAATTCTCAACGGCTGCTCTCACAGAAGCAAACAAGTCTGATAAAACCAAGGATCAAGTTGAAAAAAATCTCAACGATACAGCCAAGTGCAATGTAGGTCTCTACGTCACGGCTTGTAATGGAGGCTACGCCACGAGGGAGACAATTGTAGGGAGACAGTTGCAGTGCTGCAAGAAGTACGGTATGGACAGTATGGCGGTCACTGGGCACTGGCTAGATCTGTTCATAGCCTTCCCTACTTCGCCTTGCCTTGGAGACAATGAAAAGAGTACCCTCCTGGAGACAGAGACAACACATGTGCATCAACCAGAAGTCAATGTTGAGGTCAGGTCTACTCTCGTTAGTACGACATCAGTACAAAGACAAGCCTCATTATTTATAGACAACGAGACAGAATCCCCAGACGTCTGAAACGCGAACATTCATGTCCGGATAGTCGAAAAAACGTGTTATGGAACAAAAATTTGAAATCCCGGGGTCATCTACTAACAAGCGTAGACCTGTGATACGAGCTCCATGGGGAACATACACGCCTCAACTGAGATTGCACCCAGGATAGAGGACGGTTCTCTAGGATTCAGATGTTTGCTTCCCCACTACCATCACGTATCAAAGGTGTATGGGGGACATTGTTCAGCCTCCCCCCCCCCCCCCTCTCTACAATGCATGCAGGCAGCTTCCAAATGCATTGCGTGGTAAGGACATGCATTGCAATGCATTTCCCGTAGTGTTATAGGCAGTATAGTCCAATATTTGTTAGACACAATCCGCGGTTTGCGGGAGACTAAAGTAGACTGGGTGGTCCACATCTGCAGGATCGCCATCATCCTCTGTGATGAAGGCACAGATGCAGCTCCTCGCCGTGGTAGGTCGGTCGATCTGACCTACCACGAGTTCCAAGTGGTCATGGATTGAAAACACATTTGCTGCATCCATTGATTGCTAAAGCTTGATCACGACATTAGCTGTACACCCATACATCGGTCATCTGTACATCGAAGCTACGGGCACTTCGGTATACCAAGTACCCTTTGGGCGAGTTTCAGTGGAAATATTACTACTCCCTCCGTATACAAAACTTCATGACTCTTTTTCAACGGTGTTTTGAGCAAGAACCTGCTCTGCGAACCGCGCCAAAGGCTCTCATCGACAACCTATATTCATGTTGAGGTAAGTTTGGTTGATCCCGAACAGATTGTCCACGGAAGCCATGCGTGTGAGGACGTTGCCGACAGGAACTCACGAGTCAAAAAAAAAAAAACTAACACCTGCTTGCTAGAAATTGACATCGCTGCGAAGTGGAAATCGCTGCTGGAACACGGAGTCACGCGGAACTCGCTGCCCTGACTTGAAACTAGCCAGGCTCGTACTTGCGGTGCGCGGCCCCATAAATCCACGCAGCGTTAGAACATACTTATTTCGGTTCAGCTCGCACTGCAAGATGAAACATTTCAGTCGTCGTGCAACCAGCTCAGACTCCAGATCGGAATGTCGACAAGCTGGCTTTCTTCACTTCTCTCCAGTCAGACATCTCCTTAGTCGCCAAGGGGAATCGCAGGGACCTCCTAGAAGCCATTGTAGAATGCTGGGAGGATAATCCTGCCGAGAAAATGTGAATCTTGTGGATGTGCTTGTGCGACTCGTTTCACGGCATAATGGAGGTCGCGGGTTGGAACGACTGAATATAGTCCACACCGATTCGTACACAGCTCTGAAAATGAAGAGGACGTAGCCAGAGTCCCGCATCGTATCATCACTGCAGCTGAAAATAATTTGAACGAAATGCGAGCGGAAGCAGCGACTGTTGGTGATGCGGAGTCAGCGTCGTCATGTGACAATGACACGAGCGCCGAAGACTCTGAATAAACTCAATCTCATTCGTCTGACTTGCATTTTCTTTGTATACAGCTTGTAAATAGGTTAGACAATGCCACGAGTGTGATTCCAAGTCAAACGGAACAATTCCAGAGCTGTGCGCAGCCTTCAAAAAAAAGTCACGAAATTTTTGTATACAGAGGAAGTATTTTTTTGTCATTTTCGTGGAAAATAGTGACGTCACATTTTGAAGTGCCCCGTCCAGGATCTTCCCCCCCCCCCCCCCCCCGGGTAAACGAGGTATGAGTGTACTTGCGAATTCAAACGGCATCAGACTTACCTTGATCAAACCCGGCAAGGCTGCCCAGAAGGCATAGTTTGGAAGCGCCTGCCGACCTCTCTCTCCGCGATGTACGTACATGAACGCAAACCCAACCGCAAAGTACGTGGAAAGAAGAAATATGACACTGCAGCAGAGAAAATGCAGATAAGAGTAGAAAAAAAACGCATCACTAATATGTAACCGAGCGTGCAACTGTAACTTGAACACCAACTGATTACTCAGCCATCTCCCCCCCCCTCCCCCCCCCCCCACCCCCACCGAGTATGTTTTATAACCTTCCCCTCCCTGTAAGCAGGCATCGTTGAGTGACCTTGACTCAGGAAGATGCCATCGACAAGCTCTGATCGAAATTTGACTGGCATTGGCAATCACTTTGTAAGCCACATCTGATATTCGATCAGAAAAAGCCACAGAGCATGATAACATGCGTTCATAGAATGGAGTGAGTCTGTCTGGCCTTCATGGAAGGCTATACAAATTCCCTTGATACCTTCCACGTATCAATACTTGTTACACTGCCTTTCCCAGCTTGATAAAAGGGTCACCTTGCATTTGTCGTGTGGGACGACCGTGCATCAGTAAAATTGTGGGGATATCAACAAATATGGTCAGAAATTTATTGGTCCTCCACATATTTTCACATTTTGGGGCTTACTGGAAAGCTCTTTTCTTGCTTGTCATCTTGCTTGCGCTTCCAGAGAATACAGGACACCGAGGATGCCCCTAGCCACGTCAACAGTGTCCCTATCAAATTGCAGCGGACCATCAAGACCCTTGCACAACAATATTCTTCGCTTTTGTGCTCATACTCAACAATTCAAGGTACAATGCAGTCGTGAGTTTCAAGCGATTCAAACGGTGTACCCTGAGGCATGCTGCCCTTGACACGCCATCGGAAATCCCCGTGATTGCCTTGAATGCGGGAAAAGGATAGCTGGGCGGAAACTAAGAGAAAACGGTTCAGATCGAAGTCTCTCATTTAGTTTGTAGCCGCTCGATCTATTTTTTAGTTATCAGCACAATGGAATGAAAGCCCTTTCCAAGACGGTTCCAATTAGCTAGTGATCACGGAAATGGGACTTTTCATTCCTGAGTAATGACAGCTTGTGCAGTGTGTTATCCAGTGCATACAGTATGCATATTGTACGCAAAGACCACCACGAGTATACTCGTCAAAACCCAAACAAGTTGGGGTTTGCATGACGAGTACTGTACACCGCCCAATATTCTCGTCACTAAATTTTCGCGATTTCTTAGAGCCAGCGAGTTTGCGATGGCAAAAGTTCGCGAAGCACGGGAGTCACGTACATACACACACACTGTTGAAATTAGATTTCACGATGGTTAATATTCGCGTTATGCTCTTCTCGCGAAAATAGCGAACATTAATCCGTCGCGAATATTAGGCAGTTTCCAGTATCCTCATCATAAACCCAGAAAGGGTCAAGATTCCTTGCTGACCTGATGTCTAAGATAGTTCCCAGACTGACGATGTTGTGCTCGGGAGAGCGTCTTTGACTGGTTGTCCAGGCTGGGGGTGGTTCTTGTGTGGGCCCTGGTGGTGGCGCCTGTGTGGTTGCTGGCGGTGCTGGTTTCTGGACGCAGGCGTAGTTCGACGTTAATGTGTATTGCTGGAAGGACAAGGACAATGACAAAGAAGGGGATTCATAAGAAAAATAAAGGCATATAAAGCAATCAAGTCAAGGAAAAACGTATTTAATCAACACTAAGAGTGAAACTTTTTCTTGAGATAATTATTGAGCACCAAGGACAGGATCTTGTTTTCAGGGGACCATTCAATGGGTTGTGATGAATTGATAGAGCACCTGTTTGCGTTGCGATTGGCTGCGAACAATGCAATGCTAAAAAAAAAGGTCGTAAAACCAGGGGCACCGGACACGTAACTGCCATTATGGTATTGACAGTGCCACTTGTTGCCCCTGGTAACCTGTGAATCAATAAAATGAACTGATTTGGGTTCTAAAAATTAAAAAGACGACCAAAAATTAATTGGAAAATTCTGCGGAGCCACCCCCCACCCCCGACGAGCAAATTGTGCCTCAGATGGCTGACATCACCGCCCTTAATTTATTAACTTCCGACACCCCTGCAACCAAATGCGATATTATATAAATGAAAATGTCATAATATTAGAACACACTGGTCAATGACAAAGCCCCCCCCCCCCCCGGTATGGTGTGTTTCCCTCCACTAAAATAGGACGCTGACACTTCAGGAGTATAATATACCTGTGCAAAACATGCAGCTATGGCCCTGGAACAAATAGAGTTTGCTGCTGTGGTAACTTGCAGCTTCAGGCTGTATACGGCAGCGGCATGACATGATTACTTACATATGTTCCCTTGGGATCCTCTTTGCTCCACTTCATGTCATGATCGGTGCTCAGATCACACACAAGGGCTACGACGGACTTCCTGAGCAAACATTCATTCATACACAAGCCAGCGACCAGTTGACAACGACTTTAATCATCATCAAAAAACAACATCAAAGGGAACGGTAAGGGTGGAGGCTATAAAAGAGAAAGGTTCCGTGCTGAAGGGCCGAGCTACTTAGAAAAAGAAGAGAGGGTGGTAGCGTTGTGAGTTGTTACCCTGAGTTTCATCCACAAGTAGGCTGTCATTAGACAGCAGGGTTGAATCTATGTTCAGGACTACTAAAATGTGCCGTGTACAATCACATAGAGGCGTGACTCGAATAACAGCCGGTTTTTCAAAGCGTGCCGTGCCGTGACACAGATTTGAATAGAATCGTTGCCGCGCACACGTGTGACAGTACGCACTGCTCAGTGTACACGTAGACTGTAGTCCACGGTGCAGGAATGATTCGCGGTGTAAAAGTAGCTTGTTGTCCACGGTGCAGGGATACATCACTGGGTGCAAGTAGACTGCAGGCCACGGTGTAGGCATGCATCACTACGCGCAAGTAGCAAGGGGCACACTACACAGAATCAGGTTTGGAATAGAAGAGAAGCATGATTTGAACCTGGCCTATGCAGCTGTAGGCACCTGCATTTCAACATGACATTTCGTTATGGTACAAAACAAACTATTTCTATTGACACGAGAAACGCTGCAAGGCTGTAGCCAAGTCAAACAATGAGCTATAGAAACACAAATGAACAATAATTTTATCACGAACACAAACAAGTTGTGGAATTCTTACCGAGGGCCGAATGTCGAAAATACATCTCCTCCCGTGTACGTTATTGTCGGTGGGTTGACGGTCGTGTCGATCTTGGCATTGGGTTGACGACCGCAGGAATCGCCATGGTTTTGACATACCTGCAGCATGCGTAACAAAGATCCACATTAAGTGGCAAAAGCAGGCTCGGAAGAATGATATGCGATACCCAAAATGTAATGGCACCCACACCATATCTCCGGGATTGAAAGAATGCTAAAGAAAAATGAGAGAGGGGAGTTTCAGGCTTGTTTGGATTAACCCCTTGAGTGCGGGGCTGTTTGTCAGTGCACCACGTAAGAAAATGGTCTCTTTTGAAATTTTTCAAACCTCGGCTATGTCAAGTCTGGAAATCTTTGGGAGCCACAACCACAGGCAGTGGTAGGTAGGACCCAGACCAGCACTCGACAACAAGAACAAAAGCGAAAATCGGCCAAGGCACGCCTGGCCGAGCGGCATACTCAGGTCGATTTTTGAGAAATTGCAAGCATATGCACTGCAACGGTTGCCTAAGTTCTTACTCAGTGAAAACTAGGGAGTCGTAACAGGTTAAAGAAAACAACACGAGATCACAGCATCCGAAATAATGTGCGTTCAACTGGGGTGGAGTTTTTCCTAACCCGTGGTCTACCCAAAGTGCGATCCCTACAATGGATTAAAAGCCTGCTGACCCGAAACGAGGCCCAGGAATAAGCGGCCATGGATGAACTGGCCTTGCTGCAAGGGATACTAGAACTGGCAGGCCGGGAACGACTAAAAACGTTGCTTCATGTTTCAGTCTCCCTTGTTATCTTCCTGGATTTTCTATTTTTTGCCAGCTAGCTGGCCTCGGCGTACACCGCAGACACACCCACACACAACAGAAGGATACAGATCACAGTAGTAGTGTGGTCTTTGTTCACTCACGGTGGAAGATGGAAGAGCTTAGCGTAGTGCATACATGAGCATGAAGAAGGGCATGTCACCTCACACATATACATGTACACGTATGTACCAGACCAACATGATGCAAAAAGTGAACCACTGTGGTGAATGGGGCCGCCGGATAATTAACCAGCCCGAAGCTGGCGGAAAAACCTCAGGACCCCGGCGGAGGCACAACCCTGAGGAAAAACCGGTTAGAATAACCCCATAAGAGAAATGAAAAAAAACGTAGCCTGCATGACCTGTCCCGAAGTGAGAATAAAGGGGAGGACGGGTGGGAAACTACAACGGAGAGAGAAAGACCACGATGAAGAGAAAAGTTTGAGAACACTGACAAAAAACCAGCTGACGCAATCCTGGTGCCGTAACTATGGTGAAAATGCTGGCAAAAAATACATTTTTCGTTTCATTCGCTACGCTCAGCCATCGAAAAATAACACTTTATTCATTTTTATATTTTTGGATGCTAGATTTCACTGGTAGAAACTATGCAGATACAGCATTCAATGGCACTCACCGCATTGTCTTTCACACAATGGCCATCGTCAAATCCTTTGCAGGGATTATACGAGTAGAACCACCTACTCGACGGCTGCGGTATGTTCGGAAAACTGTAAGGAAGCATAATGGCGACAAAGGTAAGACATATTGAGAAAGCGCAAAAGCAAACTCATTTTCCAATTTGCAGAACTACATGTATATTAACTGTGGGAGGTGACATAGAGTTTATCGAACCCCGAACACAACATAATCCAGTTTTGTCGCTCTCCAGATATCTGTGCGCTCGTGTCGCCTCATCGGGAAACTAGTCTCGTCCCAAGGACGAGATCGCTGCTCCGTGTCTGCAATAAGCATCAGCTACAAACAGTTCTCCACCCCCCCCCCCCCCTCCCCGTACGGCCCCCAACTTTCTCCAGCGCTCGTTTCCAAATGGTGGGGTGGATTAATGGAACAGGTTGCTGCAAGACATGTTCCCGGCGCTGATGCCAGCTAAAATCTCTCCAATCCTTCAAGACGAAGGTCCACCACCACTTCCGTCAAACTAATTGGCTCTGGGCATCGGACTTCTTGTGAGGCTATGTCACCCGTTAATGAGCAACTTCCCTCGTCCATTATCTCTTTCTTGTTTTTTATTATTAATCATTCTCTTTCTTGTGGCTCTCTTTCTCTTTTGTCACTTGATCTAACTCCCTCCTTAGCTGCATTCCTATCGATGCCTGGTCATAGGCACTGATTCCGAGACCTCACCATCCACATCGGCACATCATCCCTACTCCCCTTTGTCTTGTTGTCTAGTGTCACTTCAGTTGTCCTCTTTACCTACTTGTTACTAGTGCAGTCTTTGCTAGCAAAAAAAAGAAAAAAAGAAAAAAAGACAAAAGTAATGACCTCAAACTGTACTTTGTGTTCTGTGAGTTAACCCATTCAGCGCTACTAGGCCTTGCCTATGGTACTCTGCATATAAAATGCTAAAAACAGGGCCAATAGCAAGTTCTAAAACTCCAGGGTTCTGGCAACTGGGGTTCTCAAATATTTTGGAAATGATTGCCAAGACTATCAACTACAGGGTGACAGAATCGATACAGTCCCCAAAAAGAATAGCGCCTCACAATAGGGGACGCAAGTTTGCTCAAATTGCGTGAAATACGCCAAATGCGTGAAATTGCAGCTGAAAGATCGCTGAAAAGAGAAGAAAAAAAAACGCGTAGTGTTTTCAAGCTGGATTCGTACCAACGACCTATCGTACAAGAGGCAGGATCACCAACCAACTGACTAACAGTGCTTTTACACACCAGACAATGCCAGAAATCACTATATATCCCATGACGTCTATAGACGTCATCCCGCGCATGGGGGGCATTTTCAATGACGTCTATAGACGTCATCAGCGTTCAATGGGTTAATCCAATACCATGTACAGTGGAGATCGGATATAACAACCTTTCATATAACAACAGATCGAGTTTAGCAACAAAATCCTGTCGCTCTAATCGTTTAGCAAGTCTGTTGCGTACATTTTAGATCGGGTATAACAACAGTGAAAATGGCGACAGATCGGATTTACTGGCACATTTTTGTTGCCCAAAGACCTGAAAATACAGCGAAATAATGGGCTTTTTCCTGGCGGAGGGCCTTCAATAGATGTGTTTCAACGAATTTCAGACCAAAAATGAATAAAGGGCCGTTTTCGCCAAATAATACCGTAAAAGTCCGTAAATAAGTACCTGCCCGAAAGAAATACCCCCTTCATTATTTTGGCTCTGTCTGTTGAAGTCAAGTCCAGCCCGATAAACATACTGCCCGAAATAAGTACCGGTACGGTGCGCACATGCAGCACGTAGCATGTACATCGACATGAAAATGACTTCTCCACTACACACAAGTCAGGTCCGAAAATTAGTTCGCGCCCGAAAGTCAGTACCCGCCCGAAAGTTAGTACGGGTGTGGTCACTAAATTCGAAAGTAAATACGTACGTATTTACGGACTTTTACGGTATGGACTTGACACCTAGAATTAAAATAATGGTTTTTCAGCTGTCAACAAATTGCAAAATGAAACCCTTCCACCCACCCAACCACCCAAAAATGAAAATTTTCAGTGTTCCTGTAAAACGTGGATAATCATGGACAGCCCATTATGCGCAAATCAATTGCTGCACCTGCCAACATCAAGGATCACCTAGGAAATCCCCCAATTCTGACTGGTGGAGTGGTGACACCACATCTCGTGCTGGTACGGAGCTATCACACGTGTTCTCTAGCTTTGGCCTCCAGCAGCTTGTCAATTTCCCCACCCGTGTCGCTCCGAATGGAAGACTGTCCTGTCTGGACTTGCTTGCTACGAACCGCCCCCTCTCTGTACGCTCTGTTGACGATGCTGCCCCGCTTGCTGCATCGGATCATTTGCAAGTCATTACAACGCTAGCCTACAACATTGCCACTGACGAACCGCCCCCTCTCTGTACGCTCTGTTGACGATGCTGCCCCGCTTGCTGCATCGGATCATTTGCAAGTCATTACAACGCTAGCCTACAACATTGCCACTGCTAACACCTCTTACAACTGCTCTCAGACTCCTACCCCTCCGCGACATGCCTTCCGCAAGGTTACACCCTCCACTTGGTCAATCATCAACTCTGCACTTTTTGCCTGTGACTGGCATCTTTTATTCACCTCCACTACTGTTGATGAAGCTGTGGAGAAGTTCACCACAGTTCTTGATGACGTGCTCTCCTTCTATGTGCCACAATACGGAGCAAGACCCGCTACACCCAAACATGGCAGCCACCACCCTCGTCAGTCCAGCCGTAACCCCAAGATCCCTTGGCTCGACAAAGATCTCCAAGGTGCAATTAAACTCAAATACGACTACTATAGCTTAAGTAAGAAGTACTCCACCTATGCTAATATTTCTTTATACAAAAAACAGCGCAATCTGGTGAAGTCATTGTCACGTTCTAAGTATCGAGCATATTTACGTTCGCTCACTACCACCCTATCTCAACCCTCTTCCAGGCCTAACCTGTATACCTTTGTTCGCACTCAAAGGACAACTAGTACACGTCAAGACATACCACCGTTATTAGCTTCCAATGGTTCGATGGTGACTGACCCCAAGTCTATAGCTAATACTCTCAATACGCAATTCACATCAGCTGGTATTCCAGACGACCATTCCTCTCCAATACCACCTCTGCAACGTTCTGCGACTGTGTCTTCTGATCTGCGCTCTATACATACCACCACATCATCTGTTCGCACCTACCTAAAAAGACTAAAAGGCAACAAAAGCCCTGGTCCTGATGCCCTACCAAATGAAGTTCTCAAAGTTCTGGCTCCATCTCTGGCGTACCCACTGTGCCTTATATTCAACCTTTCCTACTCCTCCGGCGTATTTCCTGATTGTTGGAAGATCGCTAAGGTCACGCCCATCTACAAGTGTAAAGGCTCCCGATCACAAGCCTCAAACTATCGTCCAATATCTCTTCTCTGCTCCCTTTCAAAAGTATGTGAAAAGGTATTTTACGACCAGTTGTATTGCCACATTTCACCATGCCTTGGCCCTTCCCAATCTGGCTTTCGCCGCAACGACTCAACCTCTGACCAACTAGCTCGTCTAGTACAAGACATTGCCACCCTTCGTGATGCTCGACACCATCTTGCTCTCTGTTTCTTTGACAGGCCTTTGATACTGTCTGGCATCGTGGCCTCCTTGCCAAGCTACATATTGTCTTTGGTGTGTCTGGCCCTGCTCTGTCCTGGCTGGAGTCCTATCTGAGTAGCCGATCCCAGTTTGTTTCTGCCCTCTCCATCAACTCTGATCCTCTACCAGTGTCTTCTGGAGTTCCCCAAGGCTCCATACTTGGACCTCTTTTGTTCGTAGCATACGTAAATGATTTACCCTCTATAGACCCAGGTGTCTCGTTATTTGCTGATGATACAACCCTACTGTCAGCATCCTCGTCCTCAGCGGCTCTTGTACCTCGAGTGTCGGCTCAGATATGCAGTGTCCTACGCTGGATGCAAACATGGCGACTTAGACCCAACCTGACTAAAACCGAAATAATGTTCCTTCCCCCAATCTCATCCATGTCACTTTTACACCATCCTGATTTCCCAGAACCCATAAAGGTTGTTTCCAACCATAAACACATGGGAATAATGCTTGATGATCGTCTCTCTTGGTCTTTCCATATTGATGCTCTTTGCAGCCGTTCAAGCTCTGCCCTAGGTGTTATACGTTCCCATTGTTTCCATCTTCCTTTCAAATGTAAAATTTTGTTTTACAAACTGTACATCCTGCCTCTTTTCATGTACGCTGCTGTTAGCTGGTGTGGCTTGTCCTCGGTTCTCGCTGAGCATCTCGAAATCCACCATAGAAAACTTCTTCGTATCCTGTTTAGTCTACCCCCTCTCTACCCTTCTGCTTCCCTGTATGTCCTTGCAAATGCTTGCCCACTGTCGACCCACCGTCAAAAATTAATTTGCACTTTTGCTCACAAATTTAAACTAGCTCTACATCCTCCTCATCTTAACGTGTATAACTGGTTCCGAATCACAGATGGCTCCCAGACAAGATGCTCTGTTGCCCTCCCCTTGGCTAAAACGTCCTCCCTTGTACGCTCTCCACTCTTTGTTGCTTACTCTGCTTGGCTTGCGCTGCCCGCTACTACGCGAAATGCCAGTACCCTGGACGCATTTAAATCTGCTCACTAGATTCACCATCACCTGTCCCTCCCATGCTTCTCCGTCTTGACCATTACTTTTCTTCTTTTATTCACCATGGTTGGTTAACACCCACATCTCCCGTACTGGCTGATTTTCTTCTCATGCCATGAGGTGTTGTCTATAATAATAATAATAATAATCATTTCTCTCTCACAACATGCACTGGTACATGCACATACTGTAGTAGACCTATGCATCTGTCAAGCGGCCACTGGGTGCTGGTCTTGCAGCCGCAAGCGCTGCTGGTCCATTTCTACAGTGTATGGTAACCATGGTAACTACTGCCATGAACATGGAAATCCACAATGGTCCGGCACTCTCAGTGCGTACAGAACATAATGCATGCACAGCGCATATGTTGATTGCATGCAAACTCATGGCTGCATGGCTAGCGCACTGAGGCCGCTTGACCCCCCCCCCCCCGACTGGGATTTCCATGTTCACGACAGTACAAGGGCTCATGTACATGTATGTACATGTATGTGCTGAAGCAGTAAGGACTACGCTGTTATGGCGCCAGCCACAGTCATCCCATCGGATTTCAATGTCCATGACAGTACATTAGTCATGTGGCCTCCAGTGCCCGTTTGCACGTCACAAATGAGTGTACAGTGCTGCCCTACAAGTAAATCCGATCGCATGAGTGAAGTACACACACAATGCACTATGAAGCCAACACATTCCAACACCGAAGCGCCCACTCGTCCAGCGCGCGAAGCTAGTTGAACCACTCGACCGGATTTGATTGATCAGCACTAGACAACAATTCGTGTAATATGTACGGTAACAACAACAACAACAGATACACTAGAGAGGCTTTGCACATTTTCTACCCCACACAAATACTGTTTGAATGGACGGAACTGCGACAAAAATAAAATGCACAAGAGTGGATATGAACCCTGATGCACAAATTCAATGGCTACTCACAAAGGCTTGGGATTGTCTCCGTTGTTACTGATCAAAGAGAGATCAATGAAGCCACTGCCGTCCGCCATATCACAAGCGCACGTCGAACCAGATCTCATATTGCACTGAGCAGCGGCCCAAGCGCCCTGCACCGCACCGCTAAGAAATAGAAAAGCTATCAGCATGGTTGACAACGAGCTCCGGTATGAACTGCTGTCTCCGGCTACGGTCCCTCTCAACGGACTTTGTGGTCGAGTCGCCACTCCGATTCTCTCAGTTCTCCGGTGCATGCACCGTTGAGAGACTACGAAAGAAACTAGTGATCGTCGCCAATGAAAACCTTGTGGTGTGAAGCAAAACAAAAATATTCCTTCGGCTGTTTTTGCTGTCGGTCTCAATATTATACGAGTAGATCTATGATTGTTTGCGATCTCTAGTACAGAAAGTGTCAGTGGCAGCGCCAGTAGTGGTGACGTGACCTGCCAACACCAAAACAAACTACACACGCTCGGACTTCACGAATCACAGACTCAGTGCAGTCTCCCAGTTCAGTCCCGACGTTCGTCCGTGTAATAGACCAATCCCGAAAAGATTGTCTGGGTTCGAAAGGGGGCATGTCAACTGAGAGTACACTGTACAACACATACATGGCACTACCTGATCAGCATGCGGCACAGGACGTGTTTGATAGTTCGCGTGTGACTGCGAGGGTAAGTACACGGTTTTCTCGTTAGTTGCATGCAAGAGAGACGATGCGACAGAAAGCAAAGCCCTTTGTAGTTTTCTCTCTCGCACTGGTAATGGTCTGCTGTTGGAGTGAAAATGCTAAGACATAATCCTTGTTTCGCTCTTCTGTGTAGTGTGAAGAGGTCAACGAACATGTAGAGCTCACTTTGATGAAGTAGGCAAGGCTGTGAGCGCTGTGGCTCAAAGCGATAGGCCCTAAATCTTACGAGATATTTCGAGTGCTATTGTTTGTTGCGAGCGCTTCGTCTTCGATGAGTCCTGCCTCTTTCCTGGCAGCTGCCCTCCTATAGGATCAACCACGAAGTGACTGTACTCATCTGCAGCCGATCAATGTTATATTGCACAAGAAGATATCGTTTTCGCCAAGCCAGTGCCCCGCCAAAGACCATCGCCGTGTCACACCGTCGGAACGAGTTCATGATGAGAAACATCATTCGCGCGAGCGTGATGAAGAACTATTTCGAAAGACAACAGTCATAGTCTTTACCCCCGGGGCGACAACTATGTGCACGTCCTGCAAGGGGAGAATGTCACCAGCGACATCAACGAAGACGACGGCAGTCGGAAACCTGGAGTCAGCGGAGGTCGTCAAGCTCCTCCGCGACCCGGTACATGTACAGTATAGGTGACATGTCGACACGAGCGTGCGGAAACACAGCATACACTGTAGTAATGTTGCGAGAGTTTGCGGAAGGAGTCCAAGTCGGGAAATCCATCAGCTCCAAAAGCTACCTGCAGGTGGGCGATGAGACTCCAGCTTCAGACTACAACAGTCAGGACTTGTAAATAGTTGAACTTTGTGAAGCAGCAGATCGAGAAGTCAGCTGAAATCGTAGCTGTTGCAGTATGTCGGCGCTATGTAGCTTGCATTTTTTACGGAGAGTCGATCGCCAAGCGAATGTTTCTCTCCTCACCGAGAGCTATCTAGCCTCCAAACTCCGTCAGGGTCTGCCTAAGGTACCGAAGGTCCTTTAACTAGCTGCTGGCAGGACTCCATCAAATCCTCTAGCTTCAGCTCGGCGAGCAAAAGTCTCTCTCTCCTCCGCCATGAGCTGACACACACAAACTGAATACAAAACGATGCACTTCACACTTGCTGGCTTGCACGCGTGCCCCCTTTCACGAACCCAGACAATCTTTTCGGGATTGGTCTATTGTGCAGGTGTGAAGTCATGCCGCTTTGCCCACCCATTGCTGCACCCCTCCAACCCCCATTTTTCGATGATGTACATGACTGATTGACTTAAAAAAAGTCTTTGTACTGTCGTCGACGTGCCACCAGGCATGGTGATCATGGTGATGGCCTGGCGCAAGCGAATCCTCTGGTTGTGACTCGCCAGCGATTTGGGCGACCTTGACTCTCACCTTATAATGTACAAGGCTCTGCCGTACAATACATGGGTACTGTATACTGAGCACTCATCGGACAGTGAAGCACACCACTTGACTATACATGATTGTATCATGAAATCTAAGAATAGCAACTATTTTTTTAAAGGTTTAGATGTGCTCCATAGAAGTTTTAAAGTTAAACGTAACATTAAACGTAACATTAAACGTATGTGGCAAATACATAAATAATAATTGCACACAAAAGGCACAATCACAATCAAAGGCAGAATCATCAGGCGACTTTAGTCGCCTGATGATTCTGCTTTGAGCAAGAAACTCCGAGTTTCGACAACTCTGTAAACCTACATTGTGCTTTTATGTGTAATAGTGCTCCACATTATTGTGTCGAGCCCTCTCCGCTGGCAGAAGGAAGTTTTTCTCTTTGTAAATAATAATTATGTAGATACTGATAGTACACTGTTGTGAATTCCAGCAGAAATCCAAGATACTGATAGCATGCGTATGCGTATGTGAAGACACAGTACATGTATATTGGAATTTCTACTATGGTACATGTACCAGAAATGCAGCGGTGAAGTCAAGGAATTTCCTCTATTTTAAAATAATATAATTTAGGCTGGGATTCAAGTATAGTAATATATCAGAGCCATAAACGGTATGCAACTGTCAATAATAGACATAATGAGGTCCAGTGCACAATGAGGACCTTTTTCAATTCGAGCAGCGAAGCAGCCAAGCAACCAAGCTGGCTCAGGAACATTTTCCGTGAATTGTGGCATTTCAAAAATGAGATCAGCAAGAGGCGATTGTTCTGCGTATTGAAAATCGTGACAAACCGTCCTCAGTTTCTCAATACACGAGAGAGAGGGCGGAGTGTGTTTCCGATAGGTTGTGGAAATGTGCAGACACGCCTTCTTCTTGCCATAGGGTTGGTTTGCTTCTTCAATTCCCTGGTTTATATCTGGTCATATCCAGACCGATAGCCGTGAGATTTGAATCCGTGCAGGATGAAGAGGAAGCCCTCCTAGGACCACACCGAAACACGGAAAAGAACAAACAAAGAATGCATACCTTTACAGTATTCAGGCATAATACAAACATGGTGAGTCGACCCTACTCCCGCGGAGACTAGAGTGGGCAGCAGTGAGACTAGAGGTGAGTCGGGTAGTATCTTCTTTGCGTAGCGGGTTCCGTTAGTTTTCCACCGGTAGCACTGGTACCCGATCGGGTAATGTTTCCATGGTAACACCACAATGCACCCCTTCCCTTACACACTGGCTAGCCATGCGCAGTATGACATGAAGTTGTGCACGTGCGCTGTACATGATGTCATCTGCGTCTTCGGGTTTTTGAGTACTATTCTGTACCCGCCTACCCGAGGTCCTCACGGGTAGCACGGCTACCCGGCTACTCGTGTGCACCACTGGGTGAGACCCACATCGTTATACATTCCGGTTGCCTGTGTAATGTCCATAGATAACCTAAGTCTCAGACATCAACTAATCCCTTTCCAGGGAAGTGCCCGACTGAAAAGGCAAAACTGGACGAAACTCGGATCGGCTTGCATGCACGTGTGCAAGTCCATGCATCACCAGGTTAATGAGCGAAGACCACTCTTTCAAACTGGTAAAGAAAACAGGCAAATAATGCCCTCATTCCCGAATAGAGCTAGCCAAACGAATCACGCATACCCACAAAGAAAACAATGTTGTCTTTTGATGACATGATGTGACCCAGTGCATACCTTGACAAGGCCGGGAATGGCTACCCAGAATGCATAGTTTGGCAACATTTCACGTCCCCTCGCTTCACGTCGTACAAACATGAACGTCGATCCCATGCTGAGGTACAGTATAATTGCCGCCAAAGCACTGTGAAAGATGGAGAGAAAAAACAAACAGAACACCATCAGAATTCTTGTAACGAGACAGACAGATACCGTATTTTCCCGATTGGAAAGTAACACCCATTTCTCAGGTCCACGTCATACCGTTTCAATATATTCAATTCGGTAGTGGGTCATGCTTGATTTTAGGTCACATCCCCCAAGTTTTCCCTGTTGTGGAGTTCGAAATGGTGTGACTTATATCAGGGGAAATACAGTACTTGGCTGCTCAAGAATTGTAGCGTAATGCAGGGTGCATTAATAAAGCACGTTACTTCACCATCAGTTCAGTAAAACCTTTGTTTGCAGGACCCTGCATCAATCGGAATCCAGTATTGACAACACAACATGATCAAGCAATGACGTGCTGTGGATCGAACATGCATCCCTGGGTCTAGCGGCATAATTTTTTATCAATACAGCTTTCACTGCACCAACGTCGTCCGGTTAGGGGAGGTTTTACTGTGTTAAGTGTACTGACAATCAGTACCAAAATATGCAAGCACGATTACATTAACACGCTCACAAACACGAGCCAGACACACACACACACACACACACACACACACACACATACACTTCCCCGCACACACACACACACACACGCGCGCGCACACACACACCATTGGACCATTGGACGCCCATCGCCAGAGGCGATGATAGCGATGCTACAGCAGAAGCCATAGCAGCTTGTGCTGGGATTGCACCATTCAACAGCTTGCAAGGCTGAAGAATTGACCACCACTATTCAGCCTGGTCTACACCACACAGCTATGAAGTGGCTTTTTCTGGCCAGTGAATCCCTACTTTTTGGTCTTTTTAATTTTTTTTTTTTTTTTTTTTTTTTAATTTTTTTTCACGCACACACACCACACCACATACTCCGGCATGCACTGGCTGTTGGTAACCACCCAGGAGAATGAAAGAAAAGTCAGGAGGAGTCTGAGAAAGAGAAGAAAGACGTGTGTGACCATAATCGTCGGGAATCGAACCCGCAACCTATCGATTGGAAATCGCTGCACATACCACTGCACCATATGGGACACACAAAGCACACACACACACACACACACACACACACACACACACACACACACACTTACCTGCGCGCATACACACACACACACACACACACACACACACACACACACACACTTACCCGCACACACTCACTCCCATTGCCACATCTACCCGCTATCATGTATTACAATACATGAGTCCATGATCATGACAAAGGGGGAGGCAGTTACAGTAAGCTGTACTTGTAAAACAATTGCTGGCTTTCGTCTCCATCCTACCAGCTGCAACTGGCACAGCATTGGACGATTAGACCTACAATGGAAGCATACATTACATGCATTAAACTGGGTGTGTGTGTGGGGGGGGGGGGGGGTCGTCGGACCATATTGCGAGGCAAACTAATTTCCTTAACCCCTTGCACAGACCAATCGCACTGGCACTGCCGTTACCGGCATGACGACTTTCAGACGCTAGTATTCTGCTGCTCACCTAACATCTATGATCGTTCCCAGGCTGATGCTGTTGTGCTCGGGAGAGCGTCTTGCACTTGTTGTGGGCCCTGGCGGTGGTGCTTGTGTGGTCCCTGGTTTCTGAACGCAAGCGTATTTCGAAGTCAATGTGTATTGCTGAAAGGAAGAAGACAATACAGTAGGAAACAGAGCGTACAAGATGGAGTCAAAGACAAAAATCCGATTTTTGGATAAACTTATTTCATTTACAGCTGATCTTGCCTACAGCGGCCTATGGAATGGATTGATATCGTGCTTTCTGAAATGAGCTAGACTGTAAACAATGAAATTTTTGAGAGACGGTCATCACATGAAATCAATATCTCATTGAAAATATCAACATACAACTCAGCGGTCAGTAACAAAGCCGCCTATCCCTTTGTTTTGGGGATTAAATTTCACTGCAGTTTGATGTAGGCAGATAGATCTCTTTCTAGGAAATCGAGTTCGCCGCCCTTCTGGGCCAGCAAAAGAGGCGATTTTCAATCAATTCTTCTTGCACATCCCCCAGTTCAAACCCTTGAAATATTCGTTTCTTTTCTATAAATTAATCCTTGGCTCTCCATCCGAGTTCATTCCTGCACACCTGATGACATATTAGTATCAGTATTTTTACTCTGCTACCATTTTCAGGCACATTGACTTACATAGGTCCCCTTCGGATCCTCCTTGCTATACTTCATATCATGGTCGGTACTCAGATCACACATAAGGGCTATGACGGACTTCCTGAGAGAACATTCATACGCAAGCCAGCGACCAGTCGACAAAGAGTCAGGCTACATTGATAGCAGCAACAACAGATATCAGTACGGTTTTATCTCTTGGTTGGAACAGGGAGAACGATCAAGTTATCAGTGTACTGATACTGAATATCAAAGTATAGGCAGACTTGGTATGGTATTGATGGTATTGATTTGTTTGAATTCGGTATCTCTTCCGACTGTTACCATGACAAGCAGCTACTTGTAGAAATGATTTGTTTTTTTTTACAAAAGTCCAGGGATTCTCGCTCCACATATACTGGCACACACAGAGACATAGACAGCAATAGCGACAACACACAAAGTGAAGGGTAGTTAGCCGCAGCCAGATCTGAGACTCAAAACTGACTGAAGAAGTCAGGAAAAGAAGCGACAATAAAGAACACACCAGATGCCATATTTGCAACTGAAAATATTTCGCGGGAAATCATTTCTCGCCTATCTCGCTGCGCTCGGCCGGCAAGAAATACAACGACTTCTGGCTGTTACCATGCCATGCAACTAGAATTTCTTTTTACAACAGTCCAGGGAAACATCAGACTGTCACCATACCAAGCAGGTAGAATTTTTTTACGAAAGTCCAGGGAACCGTGCGGCTGTTACCATGCCGAGCAGCTAGAAAATATGTTTTTGGACAAAAGGGAATTTTCCAACTGTTTACATGCCAAGCAGCTAGAAAACATACATTTTTACAACCCCCCCCCCCCCCCCCCCCCCCAGAAAACAAACTAGTACTTGCTATTATAGTACTCACCTAGGGCCGAACGAGGAGAACACATCTCCACCCGTGTATGTTATTGTGGGAGGGTTCACGGTCGTGTCGATCTTGGCATCGGGCTGACGACCGCAGGAAGCACCCTGGTTTTGACATACCTGCGCCACAAATAATGATAATTTGCACCCGTGTTGGTCAAAAAGCCATGCACGAAGAAGCAAAGGCGCTACAAAGCTTATACTGCAATTTACACCCGTGTTATTGTTAAACAGAGGCAGGAGGAAAGAGAGTCAGGTTTTTTGTTCATGGAAGAAGATGATTGGCTTCTGTACTCATTGGAAATCAGGGGTTGTAGCACCTATGAAAAACACATGAGATCAAACTACCAGGTGCGCTTGGCCCACGGATTATGAAGTTCCTTATGGACGATGGTCTATTCATGTAACGATAGCTATCGTGACCTTGACCTGCTACCCCCAAAACAACCGAGATCCTGCTCAACCATGCAATACATCGCTGGGCTCAACCCGACCCTGCCCTGAGGGCTACTGAAACAGGCAGCCTGAGATCAGTACACGCTAACACTAACACACACACACGCACGCACACACATGGTCTTATACATTCCACTATGGCTGCCAGCATAACTATGGAAAGACAGCACGTAATCATCCTGAAAGGAAAAGGACATTATGGATAGAAGTTAAGAGTAACTCTCCCCACTGTGACTGGATACTATTATACGGTCAGAAAGTGCAACCACTAAGCATAACACTGATTATGCCCTTTTACTTTTACTTTCTACATTTACTATTGGCTCAACATCCATGTTTCGTAATTATGCTCACCGCGTTATTTTTGACGCAATGGCCATCCTCGAAGCCTTTGCAAGGATTGTATGAGTACACCCACTGGGTCGAGGGCTGCTTTATTCCTGTGAAACTGTGGGGGGAACAATAGCAGAAATGGCAATACATTGCGTAAGAGGTAGTGGTGAGCCGGGCAGCATGATCTTCGGGTATCGGGTTCGGGTAGTTTTCCACCCGTAGCACACGGGTACCTGATCGAGTAATGTTTCCATGGTAACACCACAATGCACCCCTTCCCTTACACACTGCGTAGACATGCAGAGTATTCCATAAATTTGTACACGTGCACTGTACATGATGTCATCTGCGACTTCGGGTTTTCGGGTACTATTCTGTACCCGCCTACCCAAGGTCCTCACGGGTAGCCCAGGGTACCCGACTACCCGTGTACACCCCTAGTAAGAGACACATGCAAAAGAAATCTGATCCACTCGGCGGGCGAGTGCTCATTGTGATTGGTGACGCTATGAAGCATGTGTAGCTCTTCATTGCATTACCACCCACAGTGAGAGTGACTATAACATATCATAATCAGCGTCATCGGAAGGTAGTGTGGTACGGTCAGCCATCTGACATTTAATTAAAACTCTTGGCGCAGGCCTGGCTGAGCTTTAACACATTTTTGGGAATTTAGAGTAGAGATCAGTGCCCGGGTACCCAGGGCAAAGAGTGGTACGTTCAATACCGTGGTGATGGTATCGTACCCCACACCCCTGATAATATAGTTATATCCATGTTCAGGTACTGCACTGACATGAGAATAACCAAACTGTTGTGGTTCATAAGGAAATCACAATTCAAGTATTCCCTTTTGAAGTGCCGCTGGTCCGATTTCGATCTATACATTTGGCGGTGTGACTCTCCTCTGGCTAAGGCATCCTTGATCAAACCTACACTATTTCCCACAAAAACGGAGACTGCAGTTCAACTTTACTTCACACTCTTTTGCTGCTGTACCCACACTTGCCATACATGAAAGGAACTTCTTTGCATGCCTTTCCACAACCTCCAACGTGACCAATTGACAGCCAGAACTACATTATGCAGAATATTGCGTGAAACAAACTGCTATATCTGACGTGTGTTTTACATAGACCGTGGTGCTACTTCCTTGCTTCAACCAATGGTGTTTTTTTAATGATTCTTTGCTTCGAAAAAAAACACGTGGAGTGCGATACAAAATTAATCATGTGCTGAGCCTGCTGAGTGCTGGCGTGACAATGCACAACGACAGGTACAAAGCGGGGTTGCCCTATACTAGAAGTTTCATCGCAAAATGGTCAATCATGAGACAAAATATTCAACTGCACGTGGATTGTTTTCAGGTGCATTGTACTGGCAGGTCGGAACCAGGGAGTAGTACCTACTACTCCTGGTCTGAACAGGGATGGCTACAGTGTGCGATGTGATCAGCGGTCCGCGTATACTGTGGTCTCTTTCTCTCGAACCAGCTCTGAACCAATATCGACATCTTTTTAGGGGGGTCCTTTGTAGGCCCCCGTGTAATATACCGGCATTTTTTTGAGCATTTTCGGTACAATCCGCGATCCCAGCACTTTGGGCTCGCCAGTCGTCATGCAGCATTTTGGGGGAAACGGAGCACAATTGGCCGTTGTGTATCAAAATTGAGAGAAGAAAACTTCCCAAACAAGAACGTCACTTCCGCATTCCGTGGGTTAGCTTCTTGTTGAGTAGTTTATGAATTGTTTACCATGGCAGCCTCGAGCAAGTCTCTTACTGAGTATTTTCTGACTCCCTGGTTTTGACGACGTGTGCTGAGGATGACAAAAAAGTGAGCATTTTCCGAGCATTTTCGGCACGGTTTGGGAGCATTTTCGGCAAGGTTTACGAGAATTTCCCAAAAGCATTTTCGGCAAAGTTTCGGGCATATTACACCGGGGCCTAGTCCTTTGGCCCCCAAGCACCCCCCCCCCCCCTCGCCTACGTCCCTGTATTTATTGCTCTCCCACAACGAGCAAGGCCAAATCGCCCCCTCATTGGCACCGTGCCCATTCACACAAGGATGTACAGGAGATAGTGCGATACCTGACGACATTGTTCACCACAAGAGTAGGTATCATCCCATGCTACACATTCTGACTGAATGAACGCCATGATGACAAAACGAGCACACATTGACTACTCACAAAGGCTTGGGGTTGTCTCCATTGTTACTGATCAAAGAGAGGTCAATGAAGCCACTGCCGTCCGCCATTTCACAAGCGCACGTCGAACCAGATCTCATATTGCACTGCGCAGCGGCCCAAGCGTTCTCCACCGCACCGCTAAGAAATAAAACAACTATCAGCATGATTGACAGGGCGCTCCTGCATAAACTACGGAATCCTCCTACGGTCGATTTCAGCTGACGGCATGGTGGAGTCGCCATTCTATCAGCTGGGCCCACAATTCACCGCCAGGCGAGATGAAGGAAAAAGGAACCACTAGCTAATGTCTTGATCTTCGCGAGAAGCTCTTGTACTTGTTTGGAATGAAAGCGACAAGAAGAAGGCGTTCAGAATCTCCCTGTAGACCTGGTAGACCTACCATGTGTAGTCTCGCTTCAATAACTAGGTTTACATGTGCATGGTTGAAGTCACGCGGATGCTGCATGCATGCACCCCGGCCCTCGGCCTAGCCGCGCGACCCGGGCCCGGGCTCGCCTTCCCCACTTTTCGGATGATCTATCGAGTCTGTAAAAGCAGGAATTTTCAGTGGTGTAATAATGTTTTCGGTGTTATCCAAAATTGGCGGTTCCGTGGCGGGAAATTTTCCGTAAACCCATTTTCCAGGTAAATGTACTAGTACTAAAAACTTTTCGGTGAGTTATATTTTAGGTACCAAAGTTAAAACAATAATAATAATTCACGGGATTCGCGTTGGCGTCGCGTTGGCATCGCTTGAATGTTTAGAAACACACAGACTAGCCTACCGAAGTTGCAGAAAATAAAACACCACCAAAATTTCTGCTTTTACAGTCCATGACATGCCAGATCATGCCGATCGTCGAGTCTGCATAGATTTCACGCGGATGAAACCGCTGAGTTTACTCATCCACTACAGCAATTACTTACAGCGTCAGCTCAAATACGAGTCGTTTCAGTGTTGCCAGGTTACTGTTAGCATGGTTAGGGAGGAGCGTGGCCGGCCACGAGTGGGCATGTCAAAGACATTTCAAACAGAACGCCAGATGCTACACCACTGCACAACTCCACACGGCACAAGTCCGTCTCTCGACTCAAGTCTCATGTCTCGAGTCATGATTCATGGCATGGCAGTGCTAGCTATCAATAATAGTATCATGCCAGGATCTAGGACGCAGACAGAGCACGGAGCACACGCGTGAGAACGGTCTTTCCGGCGCCAAGGAGTTGACAAGTCATAATTTCATCGCGTTGCATGGCAAAGCGCTGTCTATGCGTACACACTACACAGTTTACAGACTTACAGTGCTAGCAACTGAAATCCGACCCCCTGAGCGGTGCGCTCACATCGCAAAGAATGTGAACCCATCGCTCAGGGGGTCGGATTTCAGTTGCTAGCACTGTAGTACTGGTAGTAGATCTACCATCAGACTCTGGCAGTCCGAGACCAGAACCTGAGAACTGGCAGAAGATGCGTGATCGATCTGCAGGAGACTGCAGACAGTGCAAGAGAAAAAACAGTTTAGACTTAGAGGTTTGGGCCCAGTACTACCAGTACTAGCAGTAGTGCAGTACTAGTAGATCTCCCCATGTGACTTGACACCAGTTTGAATGGAAATTGTTCGTTCTCGTCATTGTCGAGTTTGTTTTGTGGAACGATCAGAAGTCACCAGCCTTCCACACCAGTATTGAGCGGTTACTTAGGTATCCAATTTCTTTCTCCAAGTGCTGACTGTAGACAGCGCCTGCTATTCGCGCTGGATAGTATCATTTCAAACCGGTCGAAGAAGCAATGTTCCGCAAAACAGGTCGCAGGTGCCAAGTCTGAAATATTTGAGATTCTGCTGAAGAAGATCGGGAGTTGATTTTTGGTATGGCGCACTCAGGGACTATGTCCGCATTAGGTCCCCTCTACCTTGTATGCCTGGTACTGTCGTGCACGCTAGCGCCATGCAGGGCAGGGCGGCGACGTGTGTGCTGAGAGAGGGCTCGTTCTGCACATGTGATATGGACGACAACAGCGGTCACATGGATCTCAGTGCGATCAGCAAGTCGGACGGCACGCCATTGTACGTAGACCCTTGCTGTATAGATTTCAAGGAGATGCAGGGGTGGATCCAGGGGGGGGGGGGGGGGGGGGGGGCGAAAGGTGCTTTCGCACCCCGCAGGTTTTCAACAACAAAAATAAAAAAGGAGAAGAGGAAGAACACTGTGGCGGGGCTATTTCTTCTTCCTTTTTATTGTGGTGGCAGGCCCTCATGGACCAGTCTTCTCATCTTCCTGTAACTAGCTGGGAGTAGACCTTTGCAAACTTACAGTACATACTAGTGATGTACATACTAGTAATGCATTATAATATTATAACTTGTGGTTAGGGGTGTGCGGATAATGCTCGAAAAGGTGGCAGATTCTGCTCGCAAAGCAGTGAAATTGGCAGAACCATACAAACCTTATGGCGGGCAACTCCTCGAATTCTGCTCCATTTCTTTATCCACATACCAAACATGCATGAAAAGTACCGAATTCTGCCAATTTTTCTGCCGGCATTATCCGCATATGCCTATTTGTGGTAGACCCAGTGTTTGTTGGTACAGTTATGCCTCCCCAGTATGTGTCACACCAGATAAACCTTACCATACGCTGTTTCCAGCACAGGCAAAGATGTGGACCTATTCGTCTACTTCAACGCGAAAATGCACGTAATAACAAAAATGGTACACTGTTTTTGTGATCACGATACAAGAGGTACATACCCACAGTCAGATGGAAATTTATGACCAACTTATGGCCAGCTACATGGGTGCGGCTAATGGGGGGGGGGGGGGTTTCGGCACTTGTGCCAGTGGTTGTGAGACTTATCCCCTCAACCCCCACCTTCAGGCAATGCATCTGCTGTTGGATGTTTGGATGTTATCAGCCGTTGTGATTTTCCCTATGGGACGAGCCATAATAATTTACTCTTTTTTTGTGGTTTCTGGTGGGTTATTCATTTCAGCTTCAAGGACATTAAAGGAGCCAGTAATTGGAAGTATAGTTACAATCCATGTTCACCATTTGTGGATAACAAGTGCAAAGCTGATGTGTTGGTGAGTAACCATCTTGTGCATTGTCCTGGCCGAGCTGATATTTAACCTTATTTTTAGAATTATTTTTCCCCAAACATGAACACCGTTCAGTCAAGGTTGCCACCCTACGGGCAACCCGGGATCACCTGCCACACGGAAGGCAAGGTAGCACATGTTGATCGATATTTAGACTGGTAGCAATGGTAGGCGTTCATGCAGATGGGCAGGCTGCCAGGCATGGGACGGGAAGACATGGCAACATTCTCACATGCGCAGCATTCACGCTATCGACTTCCTTGAAAAGGGGTGAATGGTGCTTTCAAATTTTAGATGGATTTCGTAGTCATGAATTTGATGGAGTAATGCAGAAGTCAACTCTGCGGCATTCTCTTACTACAGTGTTCAACAGGAGCTGCAAAACCTGCCAAAATCTACACCGTGACGGGCGCAGGCGGTCTCTTTTTGGCAAATTTGTACGGTCTCACTTTGCAGCAGCCAGGCCACTTGTACTGGCGATGGCGTAGGGGTTTCCATGTCATGAAGTGGCTGGCGTGCTTTGACCCCTTGAGAGGTTATGAAAACAACAGCGCAAAACAGTTCACTGTTTGTTTCCATCTGTAAAGGTTTGCCAAGGAGGTGATTCAGTATGCGGACGCGATACGTCGGTGAACATCGAAGTCACAGATACGGCTCCCGTGGGTGGAACAATCAAATACGGCAACGGAGACGTGCTGAGCAAAGTCCCGAGGTACATATGGCGGGTTCTTTTGTGCTAGGAGTGCTCTGTGTGGTGTGTGGTGTTCATTACCTGGTCAGAAGTGAACGTATTGCGGTGCAGGTCGGGAGACGCACATTTGTGTGAACCTGCGTATGTGTGTGTGTGTGTGTGCGTGCGTGCGTGCGTGCGTGTGTGTGTGTGTTTGCGTGTGTGTGTGTGTGAGAGAGAGAGAGAGAGAGAGAGAGAGAGAGAGAGAGAGAGAGAGAGAGAGAGAGAGAGAGAGAGAGAGAGAGAGAGCAAGAACAAGAGAGAGAGAGAGAGAGAGAGAGAGAGAGAGAGAGAGAGAGAGAGAGAGAGAGAGAGAGCAAGAACAAGAGAGAGAGAGAGAGAGAGAGAGAGAGAGAGAGAGCAAGAACTAGAGAGAGAGAGATACAGAGAGAGACAGAAGGAGAGAGAGAGAGGGAGAGAGAGAGAGAGAGAGAGAGAGATGACAGATCTAGATAGGTCAAACTTGCAGGAGGCGGGCAGGCGAACCAGTTGGCCGGTAACCCATTTTTCCATTTTCCAAAATTATCTTCATATGGAAATTGCAACGTTCCTCGGCGAATGCCAGACATTACCCCAGACAAATGTGCCTTTATGAACCTTCTGTTACTGACTTTCGACTGCATTTTCGTTAAACAGCACGAAACGCAAAATCGACAAATAAGTAGGAGGGCGCCACTTTTTCGCCGTAGGGCACTCGGTCAAAATAATTGTGTGATGTGCCTGCCCCCTCCCATACCCTCATTTTGCTAGAACCTTGGAGAGTGTGTGTGTGCATGTTTGTGTTTGCGTGTGCGAGCGTGCGGGCGCATTATTGTATGTTTACATCCATGTTTGTAAATTGCGCACCCATTTTGCGTCCATTTAACTGAAGATGGTACCAGTAGAAACGACAGCCTGATATTAGTAATAAGGGAATCGGATGGGTACGTTGCTCCATGCCTTCATCACTACCGAAACAGTGTCCATTATACGCAGTAGCAAATCTACAACATCGTTATCAGTTGTTCTGTTCATTATTCCCTCAACTTCGAATCCCTCTGTTTGTGTGTGGCTTGATTCTTGTTCCCAGAACCGCAGTCGTTACATTCACGTGTGATGCGTCGGTGGAAAGTGACATTACGTTTGTGAAGGAGGACCCTGCGGGAAACTATGTGAGTTTGCGTTCATCAGTTGGTATCTGTTTTAGGCGACAATAATACCTATGGTTTATGGTATTTTATCGTTTACTTCACCAAGCGAACAGGCAATGATGCCTTTTTCTCACCTGCCAATGGCTGGGTCTCACAGAATGGTGAAAGTGGGTTTCTGTGGAGACGCAAGTTTGGTCGGGTTCAATGTATTTTGTTCTCGCTCCGCATATACTGGCATACATAGGAAATATTCTCTACCAGAACAGGGCAATCAATGATGCCAGATTGTAGACCAATTAAGGAATCCTAGAATCACCTGAGGTATGTTTTTGCAGACTGATGGTTGCATTGCGATGACTGACCCGCCATTCCACCTGTTTTCATCTCCTTGTCATGCAGCAATTCAAGCTGGTCTCAAAGCATACGTGCGTAATCCCACCGACTACTCAGGCGCCGCCTCCCCCCGGTACCACGGCACCGCAGCCACCTGGTCCCACAGGACCACATCACCGCACCAGTGAGAAAAACTCCATCAGCATGGGCTCCATCTTGAGCATCAGGTGAGATTGTAATTGATTGATAATACTCAATCTGCGGACAGCACTGTTTAGTCCTTTGTGGACTCATCAGTGCAGCACAGAGGAAATGAGGCCGAACCTCATAGCGATGAAAAATATATTTTCCAAAGCCCCATTTAAAGCAAGCCCGAACATACCTGGATTGATTGATGTTATATTTACAAAATCCACATACCTCCAGACACTGGGGTGAATAATGTAGTGTGGTGGTGGGGCCCATTAAGCTCAGCCCACCAGACGTCTCGGCTTCTTAGCTCAATGTCCGCACCAAAGGGAGATCTGTTAGGGAGAATTTAGTTGAAAAAGAAAACAGAGGGAAGAAAACTTAAAGATCGTATTGCTCAGTGAGCAAATGCCAACGTGCACAATCTCCATGACACATGAGCCATGCACAATCTAGGGGAGAACACGCGCACGGGAAACAATAGGCTGTGAGTCTGTATGTTTTTTTTATTAATTTTTTATTTTTTCACGAGAAACCACAAACCTCGAGAACAGAATACTGCATGATATAAATGTTGTTTCCATGCGTACTGAGGCAGCGAGCTTTTGAACTCTTCAGATCCTTTGCTGTCAAACGTAAGCCTTACATCACCAACGTGTTAAATGGAGTCCAGGACTGTATTGTCAGTTTCGGATTACTGTTGATCGGCTATGTGTATGGAAGATTTAACTTGTACAAACACAATCATCCATCATCCTTTTCCTGTTCTCAGTGTGTCACTGCATGCATGCCCCAAAGAGCTCCTGTAGCTTGTACTGTTTTATTATTCGGCAAACATGGAGTTTGTCCAATGAACTGCGTTGGAAAGTGTTCTCCCTGGAAAGTCTAAAAATTCCATGCCAAAGTACGGATATTAATGGGATGCAGTTTGGCATGGTGTATTCCTCACACATCTTCCTCTCATTCTGTGCCCCTTTGCTCTGCTCAGCTTCTTTACAATTGCTCTGATGTACCTGAGCGGAGGGATAGCGTTTATGATGATCCGCAACGGCGAACGCGGCAGGGAGACGATCCCGAACTACGCATTCTGGGTGGCGTTACCCGGTTTGATCAAAGTAAGTTGATGTGTGCAGTACTCTACCTTATGAGTAATGACGTCGAGTTGTGGTGGTGGTGGTGGGGGGGGGGGGGGGGGAGGACAACAACAGGTACTTAGCAGCACAGTCTTCCGAATGTGACAGGAGGGCCATTTGGGCAAAGGAAAAACTAGTGACGTAACGAGCCATGAATTTTACGAACGAATAATCTAGGGAATGACGCTCGAGCGAACGAAAGATTATTCTGCAATTCGAATGCAAAGTGTACATGTGGCAAAAACACACAACACAGGCCTTCAGACTCGAGTCAGAGTAGAGTATACCACGGTCTACCACGCGTAGTCCACCATGCGTAGTCACTGTCTGCAACACAGTTCAAAGTAAGTTTATGCATTCAAGTCGAGAGATCTAGGGTCGTGACCGCGGTATGCAGACTTCGCCCGCCCGCAGATATTCGGATTATATCCGATCGAATACTTGTTGAGGACCAAGAGATCGACGAAATTTGAATAATCTGTTATTCGTTACATCACTAGGAAAACCCTAGCCCCGACAAACGCATGAATGATGGAAAAAAAACGGGTGCATAACCCCCAGTGGCAACATGCCAGCATGAAAACAGCCGCAACATAGGCCACGTAAATAAAGGAAGGGAAGAAAATGTACAGACCTGAATTGGCACTGGTGAGGCTGAAAAACTGACTGTAGAAGTCAGGCAGAAAGAACAAATCAAGAGAAGAAGAAGAAAACACATCACACCCCATATTTGCAAAGGTAAAAAAATGCTCAACTGCTACAAGAGCAGGAGGGGGTATGAATGTGTGTATATGCGTGTGTGGATGTGTGTATGTATGAATGTATGTGTGTGTATGTGTGTATGTGATGTTTCGTTTGACAATGCTATCACTCTGGTCTATCAGTATCCTGGCTACGCGGCGTTGAAACGGCCAGGGTAACAGAGCATCGTATTCACCTCTCACAAGCAGAAAGAAAACACTGATGTATTCTCCCTTGCCTATGCCATCACCATCCATATAATCCCTGGAACACATCTTGTACCCACATGGAGACGTGTAGAATGGTGCCCTGTACAGACTGGGTGTCTTGCCAAGGTCTTCAAGTGGTACAGCCAATAGGCAGCGTTCAAACGTCCAAAAACCGAAACGAACACAGGGAGCGGTTGTC